>NW_027193354.1:1500000-1720336 GCF_032444005.1 Ranitomeya imitator
GGTACAATTGCTGGCTAGGCTTAAGGCCGGGGCACAAGTGCTGGCTAGGCTTAAGGCCGGGGCACAAGTGCGGGCTAGGCTTAAGGCCTGGGCACAAGTGCGGGCTAGGCTTAAGGCCTGGGCACAAGTGCGGGCTAGGCTTAAGGCCGGGGCACAAGTGCGGGCTAGGCTTAAGGCCGGGGCACAAATGCGGGCTAGGCTTAAGGCCGGGGCACAAGTGCGGGCTAGGCTTAAGGCCGGGGCACAAGTGCGGGCAAGGCTTAAGGCCGGGGCACAAGTGCGGGCAAGGCTTAAGGCCGGGGCACAAGTGCGGGCTAGGCTTAAGGACGGGGCACAAGTGCGGGCTAGGCTTAAGGACGGGGCACAAGGGCGGCCTAGGCTTAAGGCCGGGGCACAAGTGCGGGATAGGCTTAAGGCCGGGGCACAAATGCGGGCTAGGCTTAAGGCCGGGGCACAAGTGCGGGATAGGCTTAAGGCCGGGGCACAAGTGCGGGCTAGGCTTAAGGCCGGGGCACAAGTGCGGGCTGGGCTTAAGGCCGGGGCACAAGTGCGAGCTAGGCTTAAGGCCTGGGCACAAGTGCGGGCTAGGCTTAAGGCCTGGGCACAAGTGAGGGCTAGGCTTAAGGCCTGGGCACAAGTGCGGGCTAGGCTTAAGGCCTGGGCACAAGTGCGGGCTATGCTTAAGGCTTGGGCACAAGTGCAGTGATGGCTAGGATCAAGGCAGGGGGCACAAGTGCTGGCTAGGCTTAAGGCCTGGGCACAAGTACGGGCTAGGCTTAAGGCCGGGGCACAAGTGCGGGCTAGGCTTAAGGCCAGGGCATAAGTGCGGGCTAGGCTTAAGGCCGGGGCACAAGTGCGGGCTAGGCTTAAGGCCTGGGCACAAGTGCGGGCTAAGCTTAAGGCCGGGGCAAAAGTGCGGGCTAGGCTTAAGGCCTGGGCACAAGTGCGGGCTAAGCTTAAGGCCTGGGCACAAGTGCGGGCTAGGTTTAAGGCCTGGGCACAAGTACGGGCTAGGCTTAAAGCCTGGGCACAAGTGCGGGCTAGGCTTAAGGCCTGGGCACAAGTGCGGGATAGGCTTAAGGCCTGGGCACAAGTGCGGGCTAGGCTTAAGGCCTGGGCACAAGTGTGGGCTAGGCTTAAGGCCTGGGCACAAGTGCGGGCTAGGCTTAAGGCCTGGACACAAGTGCGGGCTAGGCTTAAGGCCTGGGCACAAGTGCAGGCTATGCTTAAGGCCTGGGCACAAGTGCGGGCTAGGCTTAAGGCCTGGGCACAAGTGCGGGCTAGGCTTAAGGCCTGGGCACAAGTGCGGGCTGGGCTTAAGGCCGGGGCACAAGTGTGGGCTGGGCTTAAGGCCGGGGCACAAGTGCGGGCTGGGCTTAAGGCCTGGGCACAAGTGCGGGCTGGGCTTAAGGCCTGGGAACAAGTGCGGGCAAGGCTTAACGCCTGGGCACAAGTGCGGGCTAGGCTTAAGGCCTGGGCACAAGTGCGGGCTAGGCTTGAGGCCTGGGCACAAGTGCGGGCTAGGCTTGAGGCCTGGGCACAAGTGCGGGCTAGGCTTAAGGCCTGGGCACAAGTGCGGGCTAGGCTTAAGGCCTGGGCACAAGTGCAGGCTAGGCTTAAGGCTTGGGCACAAGTGCAGTGCTGGCTAGGCTTAAGGCCTGGGCACAAGTACGGGCTAGGCTTAAAGCCTGGGCACAAGTGCGGGCTAGGCTTAAGGCCTGGGTACAAGTGCGGGATAGGCTTAAGGCCTGGGCACAAGTGCGGGCTAGGCTTAAGGCCTGGGCACAAGTGTGGGCTAGGCTTAAGGCCTGGGCACAAGTGCGGGCTAGGCTTAAGGCCTGGACACAAGTGCGGGCTAGGCTTAAGGCCTGGGCACAAGTGCAGGCTATGCTTAAGGCCTGGGCACAAGTGCGGGCTAGGCTTAAGGCCTGGGCACAAGTGCGGGCTAGGCTTAAGGCCTGGGCACAAGTGCGGGCTACGCTTAAGGCCGGGGCACAAGTGCGGGCAAGGCTTAAAGCCGGGGCACAAGTGCGGGCTAGGCTTAAGGCCGGGGCACAAGTGCGGGCTAGGCTTAAGGCCGGGGCACAAGTGCGGGCTAGGTTTAAAGCCGGGGCACAAGTGCGGGCTAGGCTTAAGGCCTGGGCACAAGTGCAGGCTAGGCTTAAGGCCTGGGCACAAGTGCAGTGCTGGCTAGGATCAAGGCAGGGGGCACAAGTGCTGGCTAGGCTTAAGGCATGGGCACAAGTGCAGGCTAGGCTTAAGGCATACAGCTAACTCTTTGCACTCTTTGCATAAAGGGTTAGGCACCTATAGGGATGAAGAGCTAGCTTTCACCCCTCTACTCTGTACTTGGACATTTAGGACTAGATCCTTTGTTGTACAGTGCGGAGCCTCTCCATAACCCCATGCTCCAAGCGACCAGGCACTTCTTGTCTGTCCTCCGTGAATGGGTAATGCCTTCTTCCCCAATTACAGTCGTGCATGCGCATTCAGACGGGACAAGAGCGAAGAGCGTTTAGCTGGCCCTACGTGCATAACCAACGTGAAGCTGAAGACAAAAACAAACAAACAAGCATTCAAGGGGTTCAAAAGTGCGGGCTAGGCTTAAGGCCTGGGCACAAGTGCGGGCTAGGCTTAAGGCCTGGGCACAAGTGCGGGCTAGGCTTAAGGCCGGGGCACAAGTGCGGGCTAGGCTTAAGGCCTGGGCACAAGTGCAGTGCTGGCTAGGATCAAGGCAGGGGGCACAAGTGCTGGCTAGGCTTAAGGCATGAGCACAAGTGCGAGCTAGGCTTAAGGCCTGGGCACAAGTGCGGGCTAGGCTTAAGGCCTGGGCACAAGTGCGGGCTAGGCTTAAGACCTAGGCACAAGTGCGGGCTAGGCTTAAGGCTTGGGCACAAGTGCAGTGCTGGCTAGGATCAAGGCAGGGGGTACAAGTGCTGGCTAGGCTTAAGGCCGGGGCACAATTGCTGGCTAGGCTTAAGGCCGGGGCACAAGTGCGGGCTAGGCTTAAGGCCTGGGCACAAGTGCGGGCTAGGCTTAAGGCCTGGGCACAAGTGCGGGCTAGGCTTAAGGCCGGGGCACAAGTGCGGGCTAGACTTAAGGCCGGGGCACAAGTGCGGGCTAGGCTTAAGGCCGGGGCACAAATGCGGGCTAGGCTTAAGGCCGGGGCACAAGTGCGGGCTAGGCTTAAGGCCGGGGCACAAGTGCGGGCAAGGCTTAAGGCCGGGGCACAAGTGCGGGCTAGGCTTAAGGACGGGGCACAAGTGCGGGCTAGGCTTAAGGACGGGGCACAAGTGCGGGCTAGGCTTAAGGCCGGGGCACAAGTGCGGGCTAGGCTTAAGGACGGGGCACAAGTGCGGGCTAGGCTTAAGGCCGGGGCACAAGTGCGGGATAGGCTTAAGGCCGGGGCACAAGTGCGGGATAGGCTTAAGGCCGGGGCACAAGTGCGGGCTAGGCTTAAGGCCGGGGCACAAGTGCGGGCTAGGCTTAAGGCCGGGGCACAAGTGCGGGCTGGGCTTAAGGCCGGGGCACAAGTGCGAGCTAGGCTTAAGGCATGGGCACAAGTGCTGGCCAGGATTAACGCAGGGGGCACAAGTGCGAGCTAGGCTTAAGGCCTGGGAACATTTGCGGGCTAGGCTTAAGGCCTGGGCACAAGTGCGGGCTAGGCTTAAGGCCTGGGCACAAGTGCGGGCTATGCTTAAGGCTTGGGCACAAGTGCAGTGATGGCTAGGCTTAAGGCCGGGGCACAAGTGAGGGCTAGACTTAAGGCCGGGGCACAAGTGCGGGCTTGACTTAAGGCCGGGGCACAAGTGCGGGCTAGACTTAAGGCAGGGGCACAAGTGCGGGCTAGGCTTAAGGCCGGGGCACAATTGCGGGCTAGGCTTAAGGCCGGGGCACAAGTGCGGGCTAGGCTTAAGGCCGGGGCACAATTGCGGGCTAGGCTTAAGGCCGGGGCACAAGTGCGGGCTAGGCTTAAGGCCTGGGCACAAGTGCGGGCTAGGCTTAAGGCCTGGGCACAAGTGTGGGCTAGGCTTAAGGCTTAGGCACAAGTGCGGGCTAGGCTTAAGGCCTGGGCACAAGTGCGGGCTAGGCTTAAGGCCTGGGCACAAGTGCGGCTAGGCTTAAGGCCTGGGCACAAGTGCTGGCTAGGCTTAAGGTCTGGGTAAAAGTGCAGTGCTGGCTAGGATCAAGGCAGGGGGCACAAGTGCTGGCTAGGCTTAAGGCCTGGGCACAAGTGCGGGCTAGGCTTAAGGCATGGGCACAAGTGCAGTGCTGGCTAGGAGCAAGGCAGTGGGCACAAGTGCTGGCTATGCTTAAGGCATGGGCACAAGTGCAGTGCTGACTAGGAGCAAGGCATGGGCACAAGTGCGGGCTAGGCTTAAGGCCTGGGCACAAGTGCGGGCTAGGCTTAAGGCCTGGGCACAAGTGCGGGCTAGGCTTAAAGCCTGGGCACAAGTGCGGGCTAGGCTTAAGGCCTGGGCACATGTGCCGGCTAGGCTTAAGGCCTGGGCACAAGTGCGGGCTAGGCTTAAGGCCTGGGCACAAGTGAGGGCTAGGCTTAAGGCCTGGGCACAAGTGCAGTGCTGGCTAGGATCAAGGCAGGGGGCACAAGTGCTGGCTAGGCTTAAGGCATGGGCACAAGTGCGAGCTAGGCTTAAGGCCTGGGCACAAGTGCGGGCTAGGCTTAAGGCCTGGGCACAAGTGCGGGCTAGGCTTAAGGCATGGGCACAAGTGCTGGCCAGGATTAACGCAGGGGGCACAAGTGCGGGCTAGGCTTAAGGCCTGGGCACATTTGCGGGCTAGGCTTAAGGCCTGGGCAAAAGTGCGGGCTAGGCTTAAGGCCTGGGCACAAATGAGGGCTAGGCTTAAGGCCTGGGCAAAAGTGTGGGCTAGGCTTAAGGCCTGGGCACAAGTGCGGGCTAGGCTTAAGGCCTGGGCACAAGTGCGGGCTAGGCTTAAGGCATGGGCACAACTGCGGGCTAGGCTTAAGGCCTGGGCACAAGTGCGGGCTAGGCTTAAGGCCTGGGCACAAATGAGGGCTAGGCTTAAGGCCTGGGCAAAAGTGTGGGCTAGGCTTAAGGCCTGGGCATAAGTGCGGGCTAGGCTTAAGGCCTGGGCACAAGTGCGGGCTAGGCTTAAGGCATGGGCACAAGTGCGGGCTAGGCTTAAGGCCTGGGCACAAGTGCGGGCTAGGCTTAAGGCCGGGGCACAAGTGCGGGCTAGGCTTAAGGCCTGAACACAAGTGCGGGCTAGGCTTAAGGCCTGGGCACAAGTGCGAGCTAGGCTTAAGGCCTGGGCACAAGAGCGGGCTAGGCTTAATGCCTGGGCACAAGTGCGGGCTAGGCTTAAGGCCTGGGCACAAGTGCGGGCTAGGCTTAAGGCCTGGGCACAAGTGCGGGCTAGGCTTAAGGCCTGGGCACAAGTGCGGGCTAGGCTTAAGGCCTGGGCACAAGTGCGGGCTAGGCTTAAGGCTTAGGCACAAGTGCGGGCAAGGCTTAAGGCCGGGACACAAGTGCGGGCTAGGCTTAAGGCTGGGGCACAAGTGCGGGCAAGGCTTAAAGCCGGGGCACAAGTGCGGGCTAGGCTTAAGGCCGGGGCACAAGTGCGGGCTAGGCTTAAGGCCGGGGCACAAGTGCGGGCTAGGTTTAAAGCCGGGGCACAAGTGCGGGCTAGGCTTAAGGCCTGGGCACAAGTGCAGGCTAGGCTTAAGGCCTGGGCACAAGTGCAGTGCTGGCTAGGATCAAGGCAGGGGGCACAAGTGCTGGCTAGGCTTAAGGCATGGGCACAAGTGCTGGCTAGGCTTAAGGCATACAGCTAACTCTTTGCACTCTTTGCATAAAGGGTTAGGCACCTAAAGGGGTGAAGAGCTAGCTTTCACCCCTCTACTCTGTACTTGGACATTTAGGACTAGATCCTTTGTTGTACAGTGCGGAGCCTCTCCATAACCCCATGCTCCAAGCGACCAGGCACTTCTTGTCTGTCCTCCGTGAATGGGTAATGCCTTCTTCCCCAATTACAGTCGTGCATGCGCATTCAGACGGGACAAGAGCGAAGAGCGTAAAGCTGGCCCTACGTGCATAACCAACGTGAAGCTGAAGACAAAAACAAACAAACAAGCATTCAAGGGGCTCAAAAGTGCGGGCTAGGCTTAAGGCCTGGGCACAAGTGCGGGCTAGGCTTAAGGCCTGGGCACAAGTGCGGGCTAGGCTTAAGGCCGGGGCACAAGTGCGGGCTAGGCTTAAGGCCTGGGCACAAGTGCAGTGCTGGCTAGGATCAAGGCAGGGGGCACAAGTGCTGGCTAGGCTTAAGGCATGAGCACAAGTGCGAGCTAGGCTTAAGGCCTGGGCACAAGTGCGGGCTAGGCTTAAGGCCT
The DNA here is from genome assembly GCF_032444005.1 of Ranitomeya imitator. Classification (NCBI taxonomy): domain Eukaryota; kingdom Metazoa; phylum Chordata; class Amphibia; order Anura; family Dendrobatidae; genus Ranitomeya; species Ranitomeya imitator. The sequence continues at coordinate 1,506,374 of NW_027193354.1, forward strand.
AGGCACAAGTGCGGGCTAGGCTTAAGGCCTAGGCACAAGTGCGGGCTTGGCTTAAGGCTTGGGCACAAGTGCAGTGCTGGCTAGGATCAAGGCAGGGGGTACAATTGCTGGCTAGGCTTAAGGCCGGGGCACAAGTGCTGGCTAGGCTTAAGGCCGGGGCACAAGTGCGGGCTAGGCTTAAGGCCTGGGCACAAGTGCGGGCTAGGCTTAAGGCCTGGGCACAAGTGCGGGCTAGGCTTAAGGCCGGGGCACAAGTGCGGGCTAGGCTTAAGGCCGGGGCACAAATGCGGGCTAGGCTTAAGGCCGGGGCACAAGTTCGGGCTAGGCTTAAGGCCGGGGCACAAGTGCGGGCAAGGCTTAAGGCCGGGGCACAAGTGCGGGCTAGGCTTAAGGACGGGGCACAAGTGCGGGCTAGGCTTAAGGACGGGGCACAAGTGCGGCCTAGGCTTAAGGCCGGGGCACAAGTGCGGGATAGGCTTAAGGCCGGGGCACAAATGCGGGCTAGGCTTAAGGCCGGGGCACAAGTGCGGGATAGGCTTAAGGCCGGGGCACAAGTGCGGGCTAGGCTTAAGGCCGGGGCACAAGTGCGGGCTGGGCTTAAGGCCGGGGCACAAGTGCGAGCTAGGCTTAAGGCCTGGGCACAAGTGCGGGCTAGGCTTAAGGCCTGGGCACAAGTGAGGGCTAGGCTTAAGGCCTGGGCACAAGTGCGGGCTAGGCTTAAGGCCTGGGCACAAGTGCGGGCTATGCTTAAGGCTTGGGCACAAGTGCAGTGATGGCTAGGATCAAGGCAGGGGGCACAAGTGCTGGCTAGGCTTAAGGCCTGGGCACAAGTACGGGCTAGGCTTAAGGCCGGGGCACAAGTGCGGGCTAGGCTTAAGGCCAGGGCATAAGTGCGGGCTAGGCTTAAGGCCGGGGCACAAGTGCGGGCTAGGCTTAAGGCCTGGGCACAAGTGCGGGCTAAGCTTAAGGCCGGGGCAAAAGTGCGGGCTAGGCTTAAGGCCTGGGCACAAGTGCGGGCTAAGCTTAAGGCCTGGGCACAAGTGCGGGCTAGGTTTAAGGCCTGGGCACAAGTACGGGCTAGGCTTAAAGCCTGGGCACAAGTGCGGGCTAGGCTTAAGGCCTGGGCACAAGTGCGGGATAGGCTTAAGGCCTGGGCACAAGTGCGGGCTAGGCTTAAGGCCTGGGCACAAGTGTGGGCTAGGCTTAAGGCCTGGGCACAAGTGCGGGCTAGGCTTAAGGCCTGGACACAAGTGCGGGCTAGGCTTAAGGCCTGGGCACAAGTGCAGGCTATGCTTAAGGCCTGGGCACAAGTGCGGGCTAGGCTTAAGGCCTGGGCACAAGTGCGGGCTAGGCTTAAGGCCTGGGCACAAGTGCGGGCTGGGCTTAAGGCCGGGGCACAAGTGTGGGCTGGGCTTAAGGCCGGGGCACAAGTGCGGGCTGGGCTTAAGGCCTGGGCACAAGTGCGGGCTGGGCTTAAGGCCTGGGAACAAGTGCGGGCAAGGCTTAACGCCTGGGCACAAGTGCGGGCTAGGCTTAAGGCCTGGGCACAAGTGCGGGCTAGGCTTGAGGCCTGGGCACAAGTGCGGGCTAGGCTTGAGGCCTGGGCACAAGTGCGGGCTAGGCTTAAGGCCTGGGCACAAGTGCGGGCTAGGCTTAAGGCCTGGGCACAAGTGCAGGCTAGGCTTAAGGCTTGGGCACAAGTGCAGTGCTGGCTAGGCTTAAGGCCGGGGCACAAGTGCGGGCTAGACTTAAGGCCGGGGCACAAGTGCGGGCTAGACTTAAGGCCGGGGCACAAGTGCGGGCTAGACTTAAGGCCGGGGCACAAGTGCGGGCTAGACTTAAGGCCGGGGCACAAGTGCGGGCTAGGCTTAAGGCCGGGGCACAATTGCGGGCTAGGCTTAAGGCCGGGGCACAAGTGCGGGCTAGGCTTAAGGCCGGGGCACAATTGCGGGCTAGGCTTAAGGCCGGGGCACAAGTGCGGGCTAGGCTTAAGGCCTGGGCACAAGTGGGGGCTAGGCTTAAGGCCTGGGCACAAGTGCGGGCAAGGCTTAAGGCCTGGGCACAAGTGCGGGCTAGGCTTAAGGCCTGGGCACAAGTGCAGGCTAGGCTTAAGGCTTGGGCACAAGTGCAGTGCTGGCTAGGTTTAAGGCCGGGGCACAAGTGAGGGCTAGACTTAAGGCCGGGGAACAAGTGCGGGCTAGACTTAAGGCCGGGGCACAAGTGCGGGCTAGACTTAAGGCCGGGGCACAAGTGCGGGCTAGGCTTAAGGCCGGGGCACAATTGCGGGCTAGGCTTAAGGCCGGGGCACAAGTGCGGGCTAGGCTTAAGGCCGGGGCACAATTGCGGGCTAGGCTTAAGGCCGGGGCACAAGTGCGGGCTAGGCTTAAGGTCGGGGCACAAGTGCGGGCTAGGCTTAAGGTCGGGGCACAAGTGCGGGCTAGGCTTAAGGCCTGGGCACAAGTGCGGGCTAGGCTTAAGGCCTGGGCACAAGTGCGGGCTAGGCTTAAGGCTTAGGCACAAGTGCGGGCTAGGCTTAAGGCCTGGGCACAAGTGCGGGCTAGGCTTAAGGCCTGGGCACAAGTGCGGCTAGGCTTAAGGCCTGGGCACAAGTGCTGGCTAGGCTTAAGGTCTGGGTAAAAGTGCAGTGCTGGCTAGGATCAAGGCACGGGACACAAGTGCTGGCTAGGCTTAAGGCATGGGCACAAGTGCAAGCTAGGCTTAAGGCCTGGGCACAAGTGCGGGCTAGGCTTAAGGCCTGGGCACAAGTGCGGGCTAGGCTTAAGGCATGGGCACAAGTGCAGTGCTGACTAGGAGCAAGGCAGGGGGCACAAGTGCTGGCTATGCTTAAGGCATGGGCACAAGTGCGGGCTAGGCTTAAGGCCTGGGCACAAGTGCGGGCTAGGCTTAAGGCCTGGGCACAAGTGCGGGCTAGGCTTAAGGCCTGGGCACAAGTGCGGGCTAGGCTTAAGGCCTGGGCACAAGTGCGGGCTGGGCTTAAGGCCGGGGCACAAGTGTGGGCTGGGCTTAAGGACGGGGCACAAGTGCGGCCTAGGCTTAAGGACGGGGCACAAGTGCGGCCTAGGCTTAAGGCCGGGGCACAAGTGCGGGATAGGCTTAAGGCCGAGGCACAAATGCGGGCTAGGCTTAAGGCCGGGGCACAAGTGCGGGATAGGCTTAAGGCCGGGGCACAAGTGCGGGCTAGGCTTAAGGCCGGGGCACAAGTGCGGGCTGGGCTTAAGGCCGGGGCACAAGTGCGAGCTAGGCTTAAGGCCTGGGCACAAGTGCGGGCTAGGCTTAAGGCCTGGGCACAAGTGAGGGCTAGGCTTAAGGCCTGGGCACAAGTGCGGGCTATGCTTAAGGCTTGGGCACAAGTGCAGTGATGGCTAGGATCAAGGCAGGGGGCACAAGTGCTGGCTAGGCTTAAGGCCTGGGCACAAGTACGGGCTAGGCTTAAGGCCGGGGCACAAGTGCGGGCTAGGCTTAAGGCCAGGGCATAAGTGCGGGCTAGGCTTAAGGCCGGGGCACAAGTGCGGGCTAGGCTTAAGGCCTGGGCACAAGTGCGGGCTAAGCTTAAGGCCGGGGCAAAAGTGCGGGCTAGGCTTAAGGCCTGGGCACAAGTGCGGGCTAAGCTTAAGGCCTGGGCACAAGTGCGGGCTAGGTTTAAGGCCTGGGCACAAGTACGGGCTAGGCTTAAAGCCTGGGCACAAGTGCGGGCTAGGCTTAAGGCCTGGGCACAAGTGCGGGATAGGCTTAAGGCCTGGGCACAAGTGCGGGCTAGGCTTAAGGCCTGGGCACAAGTGTGGGCTAGGCTTAAGGCCTGGGCACAAGTGCGGGCTAGGCTTAAGGCCTGGACACAAGTGCGGGCTAGGCTTAAGGCCTGGGCACAAGTGCAGGCTATGCTTAAGGCCTGGGCACAAGTGCGGGCTAGGCTTAAGGCCTGGGCACAAGTGCGGGCTAGGCTTAAGGCCTGGGCACAAGTGCGGGCTGGGCTTAAGGCCGGGGCACAAGTGTGGGCTGGGCTTAAGGCCGGGGCACAAGTGCGGGCTGGGCTTAAGGCCTGGGCACAAGTGCGGGCTGGGCTTAAGGCCTGGGCACAAGTGCGGGCTAGGCTTAAGGCCTGGGCACAAGTGCGGGCTAGGCTTGAGGCCTGGGCACAAGTGCGGGCTAGGCTTGAGGCCTGGGCACAAGTGCGGGCTAGGCTTAAGGCCTGGGCACAAGTGCGGGCTAGGCTTAAGGCCTGGGCACAAGTGCAGGCTAGGCTTAAGGCTTGGGCACAAGTGCAGTGCTGGCTAGGCTTAAGGCCGGGGCACAAGTGCGGGCTAGACTTAAGGCCGGGGCACAAGTGCGGGCTAGACTTAAGGCCGGGGCACAAGTGCGGGCTAGACTTAAGGCCGGGGCACAAGTGCGGGCTAGACTTAAGGCCGGGGCACAAGTGCGGGCTAGGCTTAAGGCCGGGGCACAATTGCGGGCTAGGCTTAAGGCCGGGGCACAAGTGCGGGCTAGGCTTAAGGCCGGGGCACAATTGCGGGCTAGGCTTAAGGCCGGGGCACAAGTGCGGGCTAGGCTTAAGGCCTGGGCACAAGTGGGGGCTAGGCTTAAGGCCTCGGCACAAGTGCGGGCAAGGCTTAAGGCCTGGGCACAAGTGCGGGCTAGGCTTAAGGCATGGGCACAAGTGCGGGCTAGGCTTAAGGCCTGGGCACAAGTGCGGGCTAGGCTTAAGGCCGGGGCACAAGTGCGGGCTAGGCTTAAGGCCTGAACACAAGTGCGGGCTAGGCTTAAGGCCTGGGCACAAGTGCGAGCTAGGCTTAAGGCCTGGGCACAAGAGCGGGCTAGGCTTAATGCCTGGGCACAAGTGCGGGCTAGGCTTAAGGCCTGGGCACAAGTGCGGGCTAGGCTTAAGGCCTGGGCACAAGTGCGGGCTAGGCTTAAGGCCTGGGCACAAGTGCGGGCTAGGCTTAAGGCCTGGGCACAAGTGCGGGCTAGGCTTAAGGCTTAGGCACAAGTGCGGGCAAGGCTTAAGGCCGGGACACAAGTGCGGGCTAGGCTTAAGGCTGGGGCACAAGTGCGGGCAAGGCTTAAAGCCGGGGCACAAGTGCGGGCTAGGCTTAAGGCCGGGGCACAAGTGCGGGCTAGGCTTAAGGCCGGGGCACAAGTGCGGGCTAGGTTTAAAGCCGGGGCACAAGTGCGGGCTAGGCTTAAGGCCTGGGCACAAGTGCAGGCTAGGCTTAAGGCCTGGGCACAAGTGCAGTGCTGGCTAGGATCAAGGCAGGGGGCACAAGTGCTGGCTAGGCTTAAGGCATGGGCACAAGTGCTGGCTAGGCTTAAGGCATACAGCTAACTCTTTGCACTCTTTGCATAAAGGGTTAGGCACCTAAAGGGGTGAAGAGCTAGCTTTCACCCCTCTACTCTGTACTTGGACATTTAGGACTAGATCCTTTGTTGTACAGTGCGGAGCCTCTCCATAACCCCATGCTCCAAGCGACCAGGCACTTCTTGTCTGTCCTCCGTGAATGGGTAATGCCTTCTTCCCCAATTACAGTCGTGCATGCGCATTCAGACGGGACAAGAGCGAAGAGCGTAAAGCTGGCCCTACGTGCATAACCAACGTGAAGCTGAAGACAAAAACAAACAAACAAGCATTCAAGGGGCTCAAAAGTGCGGGCTAGGCTTAAGGCCTGGGCACAAGTGCGGGCTAGGCTTAAGGCCTGGGCACAAGTGCGGGCTAGGCTTAAGGCCGGGGCACAAGTGCGGGCTAGGCTTAAGGCCTGGGCACAAGTGCAGTGCTGGCTAGGATCAAGGCAGGGGGCACAAGTGCTGGCTAGGCTTAAGGCATGAGCACAAGTGCGAGCTAGGCTTAAGGCCTGGGCACAAGTGCGGGCTAGGCTTAAGGCCTAGGCACAAGTGCGGGCTAGGCTTAAGGCCTAGGCACAAGTGCGGGCTTGGCTTAAGGCTTGGGCACAAGTGCAGTGCTGGCTAGGATCAAGGCAGGGGGTACAATTGCTGGCTAGGCTTAAGGCCGGGGCACAAGTGCTGGCTAGGCTTAAGGCCGGGGCACAAGTGCGGGCTAGGCTTAAGGCCTGGGCACAAGTGCGGGCTAGGCTTAAGGCCTGGGCACAAGTGCGGGCTAGGCTTAAGGCCGGGGCACAAGTGCGGGCTAGGCTTAAGGCCGGGGCACAAATGCGGGCTAGGCTTAAGGCCGGGGCACAAGTGCGGGCTAGGCTTAAGGCCGGGGCACAAGTGCGGGCAAGGCTTAAGGCCGGGGCACAAGTGCGGGCTAGGCTTAAGGACGGGGCACAAGTGCGGGCTAGGCTTAAGGACGGGGCACAAGTGCGGCCTAGGCTTAAGGCCGGGGCACAAGTGCGGGATAGGCTTAAGGCCGGGGCACAAATGCGGGCTAGGCTTAAGGCCGGGGCACAAGTGCGGGATAGGCTTAAGGCCGGGGCACAAGTGCGGGCTAGGCTTAAGGCCGGGGCACAAGTGCGGGCTGGGCTTAAGGCCGGGGCACAAGTGCGAGCTAGGCTTAAGGCCTGGGCACAAGTGCGGGCTAGGCTTAAGGCCTGGGCACAAGTGAGGGCTAGGCTTAAGGCCTGGGCACAAGTGCGGGCTAGGCTTAAGGCCTGGGCACAAGTGCGGGCTATGCTTAAGGCTTGGGCACAAGTGCAGTGATGGCTAGGATCAAGGCAGGGGGCACAAGTGCTGGCTAGGCTTAAGGCCTGGGCACAAGTACGGGCTAGGCTTAAGGCCGGGGCACAAGTGCGGGCTAGGCTTAAGGCCAGGGCATAAGTGCGGGCTAGGCTTAAGGCCGGGGCACAAGTGCGGGCTAGGCTTAAGGCCTGGGCACAAGTGCGGGCTAAGCTTAAGGCCGGGGCAAAAGTGCGGGCTAGGCTTAAGGCCTGGGCACAAGTGCGGGCTAAGCTTAAGGCCTGGGCACAAGTGCGGGCTAGGTTTAAGGCCTGGGCACAAGTACGGGCTAGGCTTAAAGCCTGGGCACAAGTGCGGGCTAGGCTTAAGGCCTGGGCACAAGTGCGGGATAGGCTTAAGGCCTGGGCACAAGTGCGGGCTAGGCTTAAGGCCTGGGCACAAGTGTGGGCTAGGCTTAAGGCCTGGGCACAAGTGCGGGCTAGGCTTAAGGCCTGGACACAAGTGCGGGCTAGGCTTAAGGCCTGGGCACAAGTGCAGGCTATGCTTAAGGCCTGGGCACAAGTGCGGGCTAGGCTTAAGGCCTGGGCACAAGTGCGGGCTAGGCTTAAGGCCTGGGCACAAGTGCGGGCTGGGCTTAAGGCCGGGGCACAAGTGTGGGCTGGGCTTAAGGCCGGGGCACAAGTGCGGGCTGGGCTTAAGGCCTGGGCACAAGTGCGGGCTGGGCTTAAGGCCTGGGAACAAGTGCGGGCAAGGCTTAACGCCTGGGCACAAGTGCGGGCTAGGCTTAAGGCCTGGGCACAAGTGCGGGCTAGGCTTGAGGCCTGGGCACAAGTGCGGGCTAGGCTTGAGGCCTGGGCACAAGTGCGGGCTAGGCTTAAGGCCTGGGCACAAGTGCGGGCTAGGCTTAAGGCCTGGGCACAAGTGCAGGCTAGGCTTAAGGCTTGGGCACAAGTGCAGTGCTGGCTAGGCTTAAGGCCGGGGCACAAGTGCGGGCTAGACTTAAGGCCGGGGCACAAGTGCGGGCTAGACTTAAGGCCGGGGCACAAGTGCGGGCTAGACTTAAGGCCGGGGCACAAGTGCGGGCTAGACTTAAGGCCGGGGCACAAGTGCGGGCTAGGCTTAAGGCCGGGGCACAATTGCGGGCTAGGCTTAAGGCCGGGGCACAAGTGCGGGCTAGGCTTAAGGCCGGGGCACAATTGCGGGCTAGGCTTAAGGCCGGGGCACAAGTGCGGGCTAGGCTTAAGGCCTGGGCACAAGTGGGGGCTAGGCTTAAGGCCTGGGCACAAGTGCGGGCAAGGCTTAAGGCCTGGGCACAAGTGCGGGCTAGGCTTAAGGCCTGGGCACAAGTGCAGGCTAGGCTTAAGGCTTGGGCACAAGTGCAGTGCTGGCTAGGTTTAAGGCCGGGGCACAAGTGAGGGCTAGACTTAAGGCCGGGGAACAAGTGCGGGCTAGACTTAAGGCCGGGGCACAAGTGCGGGCTAGACTTAAGGCCGGGGCACAAGTGCGGGCTAGGCTTAAGGCCGGGGCACAATTGCGGGCTAGGCTTAAGGCCGGGGCACAAGTGCGGGCTAGGCTTAAGGCCGGGGCACAATTGCGGGCTAGGCTTAAGGCCGGGGCACAAGTGCGGGCTAGGCTTAAGGTCGGGGCACAAGTGCGGGCTAGGCTTAAGGTCGGGGCACAAGTGCGGGCTAGGCTTAAGGCCTGGGCACAAGTGCGGGCTAGGCTTAAGGCCTGGGCACAAGTGCGGGCTAGGCTTAAGGCTTAGGCACAAGTGCGGGCTAGGCTTAAGGCCTGGGCACAAGTGCGGGCTAGGCTTAAGGCCTGGGCACAAGTGCGGCTAGGCTTAAGGCCTGGGCACAAGTGCTGGCTAGGCTTAAGGTCTGGGTAAAAGTGCAGTGCTGGCTAGGATCAAGGCACGGGACACAAGTGCTGGCTAGGCTTAAGGCATGGGCACAAGTGCAAGCTAGGCTTAAGGCCTGGGCACAAGTGCGGGCTAGGCTTAAGGCCTGGGCACAAGTGCGGGCTAGGCTTAAGGCATGGGCACAAGTGCAGTGCTGACTAGGAGCAAGGCAGGGGGCACAAGTGCTGGCTATGCTTAAGGCATGGGCACAAGTGCGGGCTAGGCTTAAGGCCTGGGCACAAGTGCGGGCTAGGCTTAAGGCCTGGGCACAAGTGCGGGCTAGGCTTAAGGCCTGGGCACAAGTGCGGGCTAGGCTTAAGGCCTGGGCACAATTGCGGGCTGGGCTTAAGGCCGGGGCACAAGTGTGGGCTGGGCTTAAGGACGGGGCACAAGTGCGGCCTAGGCTTAAGGACGGGGCACAAGTGCGGCCTAGGCTTAAGGCCGGGGCACAAGTGCGGGATAGGCTTAAGGCCGGGGCACAAATGCGGGCTAGGCTTAAGGCCGGGGCACAAGTGCGGGATAGGCTTAAGGCCGGGGCACAAGTGCGGGCTAGGCTTAAGGCCGGGGCACAAGTGCGGGCTGGGCTTAAGGCCGGGGCACAAGTGCGAGCTAGGCTTAAGGCCTGGGCACAAGTGCGGGCTAGGCTTAAGGCCTGGGCACAAGTGAGGGCTAGGCTTAAGGCCTGGGCACAAGTGCGGGCTATGCTTAAGGCTTGGGCACAAGTGCAGTGATGGCTAGGATCAAGGCAGGGGGCACAAGTGCTGGCTAGGCTTAAGGCCTGGGCACAAGTACGGGCTAGGCTTAAGGCCGGGGCACAAGTGCGGGCTAGGCTTAAGGCCAGGGCATAAGTGCGGGCTAGGCTTAAGGCCGGGGCACAAGTGCGGGCTAGGCTTAAGGCCTGGGCACAAGTGCGGGCTAAGCTTAAGGCCGGGGCAAAAGTGCGGGCTAGGCTTAAGGCCTGGGCACAAGTGCGGGCTAAGCTTAAGGCCTGGGCACAAGTGCGGGCTAGGTTTAAGGCCTGGGCACAAGTACGGGCTAGGCTTAAAGCCTGGGCACAAGTGCGGGCTAGGCTTAAGGCCTGGGCACAAGTGCGGGATAGGCTTAAGGCCTGGGCACAAGTGCGGGCTAGGCTTAAGGCCTGGGCACAAGTGTGGGCTAGGCTTAAGGCCTGGGCACAAGTGCGGGCTAGGCTTAAGGCCTGGACACAAGTGCGGGCTAGGCTTAAGGCCTGGGCACAAGTGCAGGCTATGCTTAAGGCCTGGGCACAAGTGCGGGCTAGGCTTAAGGCCTGGGCACAAGTGCGGGCTAGGCTTAAGGCCTGGGCACAAGTGCGGGCTGGGCTTAAGGCCGGGGCACAAGTGTGGGCTGGGCTTAAGGCCGGGGCACAAGTGCGGGCTGGGCTTAAGGCCTGGGCACAAGTGCGGGCTGGGCTTAAGGCCTGGGCACAAGTGCGGGCTAGGCTTAAGGCCTGGGCACAAGTGCGGGCTAGGCTTGAGGCCTGGGCACAAGTGCGGGCTAGGCTTGAGGCCTGGGCACAAGTGCGGGCTAGGCTTAAGGCCTGGGCACAAGTGCGGGCTAGGCTTAAGGCCTGGGCACAAGTGCAGGCTAGGCTTAAGGCTTGGGCACAAGTGCAGTGCTGGCTAGGCTTAAGGCCGGGGCACAAGTGCGGGCTAGACTTAAGGCCGGGGCACAAGTGCGGGCTAGACTTAAGGCCGGGGCACAAGTGCGGGCTAGACTTAAGGCCGGGGCACAAGTGCGGGCTAGACTTAAGGCCGGGGCACAAGTGCGGGCTAGGCTTAAGGCCGGGGCACAATTGCGGGCTAGGCTTAAGGCCGGGGCACAAGTGCGGGCTAGGCTTAAGGCCGGGGCACAATTGCGGGCTAGGCTTAAGGCCGGGGCACAAGTGCGGGCTAGGCTTAAGGCCTGGGCACAAGTGGGGGCTAGGCTTAAGGCCTGGGCACAAGTGCGGGCAAGGCTTAAGGCCTGGGCACAAGTGCGGGCTAGGCTTAAGGCCTGGGCACAAGTGCAGGCTAGGCTTAAGGCTTGGGCACAAGTGCAGTGCTGGCTAGGTTTAAGGCCGGGGCACAAGTGAGGGCTAGACTTAAGGCCGGGGAACAAGTGCGGGCTAGACTTAAGGCCGGGGCACAAGTGCGGGCTAGACTTAAGGCCGGGGCACAAGTGCGGGCTAGGCTTAAGGCCGGGGCACAATTGCGGGCTAGGCTTAAGGCCGGGGCACAAGTGCGGGCTAGGCTTAAGGCCGGGGCACAATTGCGGGCTAGGCTTAAGGCCGGGGCACAAGTGCGGGCTAGGCTTAAGGTCGGGGCACAAGTGCGGGCTAGGCTTAAGGTCGGGGCACAAGTGCGGGCTAGGCTTAAGGCCTGGGCACAAGTGCGGGCTAGGCTTAAGGCCTGGGCACAAGTGCGGGCTAGGCTTAAGGCTTAGGCACAAGTGCGGGCTAGGCTTAAGGCCTGGGCACAAGTGCGGGCTAGGCTTAAGGCCTGGGCACAAGTGCGGCTAGGCTTAAGGCCTGGGCACAAGTGCTGGCTAGGCTTAAGGTCTGGGTAAAAGTGCAGTGCTGGCTAGGATCAAGGCACGGGACACAAGTGCTGGCTAGGCTTAAGGCATGGGCACAAGTGCAAGCTAGGCTTAAGGCCTGGGCACAAGTGCGGGCTAGGCTTAAGGCCTGGGCACAAGTGCGGGCTAGGCTTAAGGCCTGGGCACAAGTGCGGGCTGGGCTTAAGGCCGGGGCACAAGTGTGGGCTGGGCTTAAGGACGGGGCACAAGTGCGGCCTAGGCTTAAGGACGGGGCACAAGTGCGGCCTAGGCTTAAGGCCGGGGCACAAGTGCGGGATAGGCTTAAGGCCGGGGCACAAATGCGGGCTAGGCTTAAGGCCGGGGCACAAGTGCGGGATAGGCTTAAGGCCGGGGCACAAGTGCGGGCTAGGCTTAAGGCCGGGGCACAAGTGCGGGCTGGGCTTAAGGCCGGGGCACAAGTGCGAGCTAGGCTTAAGGCCTGGGCACAAGTGCGGGCTAGGCTTAAGGCCTGGGCACAAGTGAGGGCTAGGCTTAAGGCCTGGGCACAAGTGCGGGCTATGCTTAAGGCTTGGGCACAAGTGCAGTGATGGCTAGGATCAAGGCAGGGGGCACAAGTGCTGGCTAGGCTTAAGGCCTGGGCACAAGTACGGGCTAGGCTTAAGGCCGGGGCACAAGTGCGGGCTAGGCTTAAGGCCAGGGCATAAGTGCGGGCTAGGCTTAAGGCCGGGGCACAAGTGCGGGCTAGGCTTAAGGCCTGGGCACAAGTGCGGGCTAAGCTTAAGGCCGGGGCAAAAGTGCGGGCTAGGCTTAAGGCCTGGGCACAAGTGCGGGCTAAGCTTAAGGCCTGGGCACAAGTGCGGGCTAGGTTTAAGGCCTGGGCACAAGTACGGGCTAGGCTTAAAGCCTGGGCACAAGTGCGGGCTAGGCTTAAGGCCTGGGCACAAGTGCGGGATAGGCTTAAGGCCTGGGCACAAGTGCGGGCTAGGCTTAAGGCCTGGGCACAAGTGTGGGCTAGGCTTAAGGCCTGGGCACAAGTGCGGGCTAGGCTTAAGGCCTGGACACAAGTGCGGGCTAGGCTTAAGGCCTGGGCACAAGTGCAGGCTATGCTTAAGGCCTGGGCACAAGTGCGGGCTAGGCTTAAGGCCTGGGCACAAGTGCGGGCTAGGCTTAAGGCCTGGGCACAAGTGCGGGCTGGGCTTAAGGCCGGGGCACAAGTGTGGGCTGGGCTTAAGGCCGGGGCACAAGTGCGGGCTGGGCTTAAGGCCTGGGCACAAGTGCGGGCTGGGCTTAAGGCCTGGGCACAAGTGCGGGCTAGGCTTAAGGCCTGGGCACAAGTGCGGGCTAGGCTTGAGGCCTGGGCACAAGTGCGGGCTAGGCTTGAGGCCTGGGCACAAGTGCGGGCTAGGCTTAAGGCCTGGGCACAAGTGCGGGCTAGGCTTAAGGCCTGGGCACAAGTGCAGGCTAGGCTTAAGGCTTGGGCACAAGTGCAGTGCTGGCTAGGCTTAAGGCCGGGGCACAAGTGCGGGCTAGACTTAAGGCCGGGGCACAAGTGCGGGCTAGACTTAAGGCCGGGGCACAAGTGCGGGCTAGACTTAAGGCCGGGGCACAAGTGCGGGCTAGACTTAAGGCCGGGGCACAAGTGCGGGCTAGGCTTAAGGCCGGGGCACAATTGCGGGCTAGGCTTAAGGCCGGGGCACAAGTGCGGGCTAGGCTTAAGGCCGGGGCACAATTGCGGGCTAGGCTTAAGGCCGGGGCACAAGTGCGGGCTAGGCTTAAGGCCTGGGCACAAGTGGGGGCTAGGCTTAAGGCCTCGGCACAAGTGCGGGCAAGGCTTAAGGCCTGGGCACAAGTGCGGGCTAGGCTTAAGGCATGGGCACAAGTGCGGGCTAGGCTTAAGGCCTGGGCACAAGTGCGGGCTAGGCTTAAGGCCGGGGCACAAGTGCGGGCTAGGCTTAAGGCCTGAACACAAGTGCGGGCTAGGCTTAAGGCCTGGGCACAAGTGCGAGCTAGGCTTAAGGCCTGGGCACAAGAGCGGGCTAGGCTTAATGCCTGGGCACAAGTGCGGGCTAGGCTTAAGGCCTGGGCACAAGTGCGGGCTAGGCTTAAGGCCTGGGCACAAGTGCGGGCTAGGCTTAAGGCCTGGGCACAAGTGCGGGCTAGGCTTAAGGCCTGGGCACAAGTGCGGGCTAGGCTTAAGGCTTAGGCACAAGTGCGGGCAAGGCTTAAGGCCGGGACACAAGTGCGGGCTAGGCTTAAGGCTGGGGCACAAGTGCGGGCAAGGCTTAAAGCCGGGGCACAAGTGCGGGCTAGGCTTAAGGCCGGGGCACAAGTGCGGGCTAGGCTTAAGGCCGGGGCACAAGTGCGGGCTAGGTTTAAAGCCGGGGCACAAGTGCGGGCTAGGCTTAAGGCCTGGGCACAAGTGCAGGCTAGGCTTAAGGCCTGGGCACAAGTGCAGTGCTGGCTAGGATCAAGGCAGGGGGCACAAGTGCTGGCTAGGCTTAAGGCATGGGCACAAGTGCTGGCTAGGCTTAAGGCATACAGCTAACTCTTTGCACTCTTTGCATAAAGGGTTAGGCACCTAAAGGGGTGAAGAGCTAGCTTTCACCCCTCTACTCTGTACTTGGACATTTAGGACTAGATCCTTTGTTGTACAGTGCGGAGCCTCTCCATAACCCCATGCTCCAAGCGACCAGGCACTTCTTGTCTGTCCTCCGTGAATGGGTAATGCCTTCTTCCCCAATTACAGTCGTGCATGCGCATTCAGACGGGACAAGAGCGAAGAGCGTAAAGCTGGCCCTACGTGCATAACCAACGTGAAGCTGAAGACAAAAACAAACAAACAAGCATTCAAGGGGCTCAAAAGTGCGGGCTAGGCTTAAGGCCTGGGCACAAGTGCGGGCTAGGCTTAAGGCCTGGGCACAAGTGCGGGCTAGGCTTAAGGCCGGGGCACAAGTGCGGGCTAGGCTTAAGGCCTGGGCACAAGTGCAGTGCTGGCTAGGATCAAGGCAGGGGGCACAAGTGCTGGCTAGGCTTAAGGCATGAGCACAAGTGCGAGCTAGGCTTAAGGCCTGGGCACAAGTGCGGGCTAGGCTTAAGGCCTAGGCACAAGTGCGGGCTAGGCTTAAGGCCTAGGCACAAGTGCGGGCTTGGCTTAAGGCTTGGGCACAAGTGCAGTGCTGGCTAGGATCAAGGCAGGGGGTACAATTGCTGGCTAGGCTTAAGGCCGGGGCACAAGTGCTGGCTAGGCTTAAGGCCGGGGCACAAGTGCGGGCTAGGCTTAAGGCCTGGGCACAAGTGCGGGCTAGGCTTAAGGCCTGGGCACAAGTGCGGGCTAGGCTTAAGGCCGGGGCACAAGTGCGGGCTAGGCTTAAGGCCGGGGCACAAATGCGGGCTAGGCTTAAGGCCGGGGCACAAGTGCGGGCTAGGCTTAAGGCCGGGGCACAAGTGCGGGCAAGGCTTAAGGCCGGGGCACAAGTGCGGGCTAGGCTTAAGGACGGGGCACAAGTGCGGGCTAGGCTTAAGGACGGGGCACAAGTGCGGCCTAGGCTTAAGGCCGGGGCACAAGTGCGGGATAGGCTTAAGGCCGGGGCACAAATGCGGGCTAGGCTTAAGGCCGGGGCACAAGTGCGGGATAGGCTTAAGGCCGGGGCACAAGTGCGGGCTAGGCTTAAGGCCGGGGCACAAGTGCGGGCTGGGCTTAAGGCCGGGGCACAAGTGCGAGCTAGGCTTAAGGCCTGGGCACAAGTGCGGGCTAGGCTTAAGGCTTGGGCACAAGTGCAGTGATGGCTAGGATCAAGGCAGGGGGCACAAGTGCTGGCTAGGCTTAAGGCCTGGGCACAAGTACGGGCTAGGCTTAAGGCCGGGGCACAAGTGCGGGCTAGGCTTAAGGCCAGGGCATAAGTGCGGGCTAGGCTTAAGGCCGGGGCACAAGTGCGGGCTAGGCTTAAGGCCTGGGCACAAGTGCGGGCTAAGCTTAAGGCCGGGGCAAAAGTGCGGGCTAGGCTTAAGGCCTGGGCACAAGTGCGGGCTAAGCTTAAGGCCTGGGCACAAGTGCGGGCTAGGTTTAAGGCCTGGGCACAAGTACGGGCTAGGCTTAAAGCCTGGGCACAAGTGCGGGCTAGGCTTAAGGCCTGGGCACAAGTGCGGGATAGGCTTAAGGCCTGGGCACAAGTGCGGGCTAGGCTTAAGGCCTGGGCACAAGTGTGGGCTAGGCTTAAGGCCTGGGCACAAGTGCGGGCTAGGCTTAAGGCCTGGACACAAGTGCGGGCTAGGCTTAAGGCCTGGGCACAAGTGCAGGCTATGCTTAAGGCCTGGGCACAAGTGCGGGCTAGGCTTAAGGCCTGGGCACAAGTGCGGGCTAGGCTTAAGGCCTGGGCACAAGTGCGGGCTGGGCTTAAGGCCGGGGCACAAGTGTGGGCTGGGCTTAAGGCCGGGGCACAAGTGCGGGCTGGGCTTAAGGCCTGGGCACAAGTGCGGGCTGGGCTTAAGGCCTGGGAACAAGTGCGGGCAAGGCTTAACGCCTGGGCACAAGTGCGGGCTAGGCTTAAGGCCTGGGCACAAGTGCGGGCTAGGCTTGAGGCCTGGGCACAAGTGCGGGCTAGGCTTGAGGCCTGGGCACAAGTGCGGGCTAGGCTTAAGGCCTGGGCACAAGTGCGGGCTAGGCTTAAGGCCTGGGCACAAGTGCAGGCTAGGCTTAAGGCTTGGGCACAAGTGCAGTGCTGGCTAGGCTTAAGGCCGGGGCACAAGTGCGGGCTAGACTTAAGGCCGGGGCACAAGTGCGGGCTAGACTTAAGGCCGGGGCACAAGTGCGGGCTAGACTTAAGGCCGGGGCACAAGTGCGGGCTAGACTTAAGGCCGGGGCACAAGTGCGGGCTAGGCTTAAGGCCGGGGCACAATTGCGGGCTAGGCTTAAGGCCGGGGCACAAGTGCGGGCTAGGCTTAAGGCCGGGGCACAATTGCGGGCTAGGCTTAAGGCCGGGGCACAAGTGCGGGCTAGGCTTAAGGCCTGGGCACAAGTGGGGGCTAGGCTTAAGGCCTGGGCACAAGTGCGGGCAAGGCTTAAGGCCTGGGCACAAGTGCGGGCTAGGCTTAAGGCCTGGGCACAAGTGCAGGCTAGGCTTAAGGCTTGGGCACAAGTGCAGTGCTGGCTAGGTTTAAGGCCGGGGCACAAGTGAGGGCTAGACTTAAGGCCGGGGAACAAGTGCGGGCTAGACTTAAGGCCGGGGCACAAGTGCGGGCTAGACTTAAGGCCGGGGCACAAGTGCGGGCTAGGCTTAAGGCCGGGGCACAATTGCGGGCTAGGCTTAAGGCCGGGGCACAAGTGCGGGCTAGGCTTAAGGCCGGGGCACAATTGCGGGCTAGGCTTAAGGCCGGGGCACAAGTGCGGGCTAGGCTTAAGGTCGGGGCACAAGTGCGGGCTAGGCTTAAGGTCGGGGCACAAGTGCGGGCTAGGCTTAAGGCCTGGGCACAAGTGCGGGCTAGGCTTAAGGCCTGGGCACAAGTGCGGGCTAGGCTTAAGGCTTAGGCACAAGTGCGGGCTAGGCTTAAGGCCTGGGCACAAGTGCGGGCTAGGCTTAAGGCCTGGGCACAAGTGCGGCTAGGCTTAAGGCCTGGGCACAAGTGCTGGCTAGGCTTAAGGTCTGGGTAAAAGTGCAGTGCTGGCTAGGATCAAGGCACGGGACACAAGTGCTGGCTAGGCTTAAGGCATGGGCACAAGTGCAAGCTAGGCTTAAGGCCTGGGCACAAGTGCGGGCTAGGCTTAAGGCCTGGGCACAAGTGCGGGCTAGGCTTAAGGCATGGGCACAAGTGCAGTGCTGACTAGGAGCAAGGCAGGGGGCACAAGTGCTGGCTATGCTTAAGGCATGGGCACAAGTGCGGGCTAGGCTTAAGGCCTGGGCACAAGTGCGGGCTAGGCTTAAGGCCTGGGCACAAGTGCGGGCTAGGCTTAAGGCCTGGGCACAAGTGCGGGCTAGGCTTAAGGCCTGGGCACAATTGCGGGCTGGGCTTAAGGCCGGGGCACAAGTGTGGGCTGGGCTTAAGGACGGGGCACAAGTGCGGCCTAGGCTTAAGGACGGGGCACAAGTGCGGCCTAGGCTTAAGGCCGGGGCACAAGTGCGGGATAGGCTTAAGGCCGGGGCACAAATGCGGGCTAGGCTTAAGGCCGGGGCACAAGTGCGGGATAGGCTTAAGGCCGGGGCACAAGTGCGGGCTAGGCTTAAGGCCGGGGCACAAGTGCGGGCTGGGCTTAAGGCCGGGGCACAAGTGCGAGCTAGGCTTAAGGCCTGGGCACAAGTGCGGGCTAGGCTTAAGGCCTGGGCACAAGTGAGGGCTAGGCTTAAGGCCTGGGCACAAGTGCGGGCTATGCTTAAGGCTTGGGCACAAGTGCAGTGATGGCTAGGATCAAGGCAGGGGGCACAAGTGCTGGCTAGGCTTAAGGCCTGGGCACAAGTACGGGCTAGGCTTAAGGCCGGGGCACAAGTGCGGGCTAGGCTTAAGGCCAGGGCATAAGTGCGGGCTAGGCTTAAGGCCGGGGCACAAGTGCGGGCTAGGCTTAAGGCCTGGGCACAAGTGCGGGCTAAGCTTAAGGCCGGGGCAAAAGTGCGGGCTAGGCTTAAGGCCTGGGCACAAGTGCGGGCTAAGCTTAAGGCCTGGGCACAAGTGCGGGCTAGGTTTAAGGCCTGGGCACAAGTACGGGCTAGGCTTAAAGCCTGGGCACAAGTGCGGGCTAGGCTTAAGGCCTGGGCACAAGTGCGGGATAGGCTTAAGGCCTGGGCACAAGTGCGGGCTAGGCTTAAGGCCTGGGCACAAGTGTGGGCTAGGCTTAAGGCCTGGGCACAAGTGCGGGCTAGGCTTAAGGCCTGGACACAAGTGCGGGCTAGGCTTAAGGCCTGGGCACAAGTGCAGGCTATGCTTAAGGCCTGGGCACAAGTGCGGGCTAGGCTTAAGGCCTGGGCACAAGTGCGGGCTAGGCTTAAGGCCTGGGCACAAGTGCGGGCTGGGCTTAAGGCCGGGGCACAAGTGTGGGCTGGGCTTAAGGCCGGGGCACAAGTGCGGGCTGGGCTTAAGGCCTGGGCACAAGTGCGGGCTGGGCTTAAGGCCTGGGCACAAGTGCGGGCTAGGCTTAAGGCCTGGGCACAAGTGCGGGCTAGGCTTGAGGCCTGGGCACAAGTGCGGGCTAGGCTTGAGGCCTGGGCACAAGTGCGGGCTAGGCTTAAGGCCTGGGCACAAGTGCGGGCTAGGCTTAAGGCCTGGGCACAAGTGCAGGCTAGGCTTAAGGCTTGGGCACAAGTGCAGTGCTGGCTAGGCTTAAGGCCGGGGCACAAGTGCGGGCTAGACTTAAGGCCGGGGCACAAGTGCGGGCTAGACTTAAGGCCGGGGCACAAGTGCGGGCTAGACTTAAGGCCGGGGCACAAGTGCGGGCTAGACTTAAGGCCGGGGCACAAGTGCGGGCTAGGCTTAAGGCCGGGGCACAATTGCGGGCTAGGCTTAAGGCCGGGGCACAAGTGCGGGCTAGGCTTAAGGCCGGGGCACAATTGCGGGCTAGGCTTAAGGCCGGGGCACAAGTGCGGGCTAGGCTTAAGGCCTGGGCACAAGTGGGGGCTAGGCTTAAGGCCTCGGCACAAGTGCGGGCAAGGCTTAAGGCCTGGGCACAAGTGCGGGCTAGGCTTAAGGCCTGGGCACAAGTGCAGGCTAGGCTTAAGGCTTGGGCACAAGTGCAGTGCTGGCTAGGTTTAAGGCCGGGGCACAAGTGAGGGCTAGACTTAAGGCCGGGGAACAAGTGCGGGCTAGACTTAAGGCCGGGGCACAAGTGCGGGCTAGACTTAAGGCCGGGGCACAAGTGCGGGCTAGGCTTAAGGCCGGGGCACAATTGCGGGCTAGGCTTAAGGCCGGGGCACAAGTGCGGGCTAGGCTTAAGGCCGGGGCACAATTGCGGGCTAGGCTTAAGGCCGGGGCACAAGTGCGGGCTAGGCTTAAGGTCGGGGCACAAGTGCGGGCTAGGCTTAAGGTCGGGGCACAAGTGCGGGCTAGGCTTAAGGCCTGGGCACAAGTGCGGGCTAGGCTTAAGGCCTGGGCACAAGTGCGGGCTAGGCTTAAGGCTTAGGCACAAGTGCGGGCTAGGCTTAAGGCCTGGGCACAAGTGCGGGCTAGGCTTAAGGCCTGGGCACAAGTGCGGCTAGGCTTAAGGCCTGGGCACAAGTGCTGGCTAGGCTTAAGGTCTGGGTAAAAGTGCAGTGCTGGCTAGGATCAAGGCACGGGACACAAGTGCTGGCTAGGCTTAAGGCATGGGCACAAGTGCAAGCTAGGCTTAAGGCCTGGGCACAAGTGCGGGCTAGGCTTAAGGCCTGGGCACAAGTGCGGGCTAGGCTTAAGGCATGGGCACAAGTGCAGTGCTGACTAGGAGCAAGGCAGGGGGCACAAGTGCTGGCTATGCTTAAGGCATGGGCACAAGTGCGGGCTAGGCTTAAGGCCTGGGCACAAGTGCGGGCTAGGCTTAAGGCCTGGGCACAAGTGCGGGCTAGGCTTAAAGCCTGGGCACAAGTGTGGGCTAGGCTTAAGGCCTGGGCACATGTGCGGGCTAGGCTTAAGGCCTGGGCACAAGTGCGGGCTAGGCTTAAGGCCTGGGCACAAGTGCGGGCTAGGCTTAAGGCCTGGGCACAAGTGCAGTGCTGGCTAGGATCAAGGCAGGGGGCACAAGTGCTGGCTTGGCTTAAGGCATGGGCACAAGTGCGAGCCAGGCTTAAGGCCTGGGCACAAGTGCGGGCTAGGCTTAAGGCCTGGGCACAAGTGCGGGCTAGGCTTAAGGCATGGGCACAAGTGCTGGCCAGGATTAACGCAGGGGGCACAAGTGCGAGCTAGGCTTAAGGCCTGGGAACATTTGCGGGCTAGCCTTAAGGCCTGGGCAAAAGTGTGGGCTAGGCTTAAGGCCTGGGCACAAGTGCGGGCTAGGCTTAAGGCCTGGGCACAAGTGCGTGCTAGGCTTAAGGCATGGGCACAACTGCGGGCTAGGCTTAAGGCCTGGGCACAAGTGCGGGCTAGGCTTAAGGCCTGGGCACAAGTGCGGGCTAGGCTTAAGGCCTGGGCACAAATGAGGGCTAGGCTTAAGGCCTGGGCAAAAGTGTGGGCTAGGCTTAAGGCCTGGGCATAAGTGCGGGCTAGGCTTAAGGCCTGGGCACAAGTGCGGGCTAGGCTTAAGGCATGGGCACAACTGCGGGCTAGGCTTAAGGCCTGGGCACAAGTGCGGGCTAGGCTTAAGGCCGGGGCACAAGTGCGGGCTAGGCTTAAGGCCTGAACACAAGTACGGGCTAGGCTTAAGGCCTGGGCACAAGTGCGAGCTAGGCTTAAGGCCTGGGCACAAGTGCGGGCTAGGCTTAATGCCTGGGCACAAGTGCGGGCTAGGCTTAATGCCTGGGCACAAGTGCGGGCTAGGCTTAAGGCCTGGGCACAAGTGCGGGCTAGGCTTAAGGCCTGGGCACAAGTGCGGGCTAGGCTTAAGGCCTGGGCACAAGTGCGGGCTAGGCTTAAGGCCGGGGCACAAGTGCGGGCAAGGCTTAAGGCCGGGGCACAAGTGCGGGCTACGCTTAAGGCCGGGGCACAAGTGCGGGCAAGGCTTAAAGCCGGGGCACAAGTGCGGGCTAGGCTTAAGGCCGGGGCACAAGTGCGGGCTAGGCTTAAGGCCGGGGCACAAGTGCGGGCTAGGCTTAAAGCCGGGGCACAAGTGCGGGCTAGGCTTAAGGCCTGGGCACAAGTGCGGGCTAGGCTTAAGGCCTGGGCACAAGTGCAGTGCTGGCTAGGATCAAGGCAGGGGGCACAAGTGCTGGCTAGGCTTAAGGCATGGGCACAAGTGCAGGCTAGGCTTAAGGCATACAGCTAACTCTTTGCACTCTTTGCATAAAGGGTTAGGCACCTATAGGGGTGAAGAGCTAGCTTTCACCCCTCTACTCTGTACTTGGACATTTAGGACTAGATCCTTTGTTGTACAGTGCGGAGCCTCTCCATAACCCCATGCTCCAAGCGACCAGGCACTTCTTGTCTGTCCTCCGTGAATGGGTAATGCCTTCTTCCCCAATTACAGTCGTGCATGCGCATTCAGACGGGATAAGAGCGAAGAGCGTAAAGCTGGCCCTACGTGCATAACCAACGTGAAGCTGAAGACAAAAACAAACAAACAAGCATTCAAGGGGCTCAAAAGTGCGGGCTAGGCTTAAGGCCTGGGCACAAGTGCGGGCTAGGCTTAAGGCCTGGGCACAAGTGCGGGCTAGGCTTAAGGCCGGGGCACAAGTGCGGGCTAGGCTTAAGGCCTGGGCACAAGTGCAGTGCTGGCTAGGATCAAGGCAGGGGGCACAAGTGCTGGCTAGGCTTAAGGCATGAGCACAAGTGCGAGCTAGGCTTAAGGCCTGGGCACAAGTGCGGGCTAGGCTTAAGGCCTGGGCACAAGTGCGGGCTAGGCTTAAGACCTAGGCACAAGTGCGGGCTAGGCTTAAGGCTTGGGCACAAGTGCAGTGCTGGCTAGGATCAAGGCAGGGGGTACAAGTGCTGGCTAGGCTTAAGGCCGGGGCACAAGTGCTGGCTAGGCTTAAGGCCGGGGCACAAGTGCGGGCTAGGCTTAA
This sequence comes from Ranitomeya imitator, assembly GCF_032444005.1. Lineage (NCBI taxonomy): Eukaryota > Metazoa > Chordata > Amphibia > Anura > Dendrobatidae > Ranitomeya > Ranitomeya imitator. The sequence continues at coordinate 1,528,058 of NW_027193354.1, forward strand.
GGCCTGGGCACAAGTGCGGGCTAGGCTTAAGGCCTGGGCACAAGTGCGGGCTAGGCTTAAGGCCGGGGCACAAGTGCGGGCTAGGCTTAAGGCCGGGGCACAAGTGCGGGCTAGGCTTAAGGCCGGGGCACAAATGCGGGCTAGTCTTAAGGCCGGGGCACAAGTGCGGGCTAGGCTTAAGGCCGGGGCACAAGTGCGGGCAAGGCTTAAGGCCGGGGCACAAGTGCGGGCTAGGCTTAAGGACGGGGCACAAGTGCGGGCTAGGCTTAAGGACGGGGCACAAGTGCGGGCTAGGCTTAAGGCCGGGGCACAAGTGCGGGCTAGGCTTAAGGACGGGGCACAAGTGCGGGCTAGGCTTAAGGCCGGGGCACAAGTGCGGGATAGGCTTAAGGCCGGGGCACAAGTGCGGGATAGGCTTAAGGCCGGGGCACAAGTGCGGGCTAGGCTTAAGGCCGGGGCACAAGTGCGGGCTAGGCTTAAGGCCGGGGCACAAGTGCGGGCTAAGCTTAAGGCCGGGGCACAAGTGCGAGCTAGGCTTAAGGCCTGGGCACAAGTGCGGGCTAGGCTTAAGGCCTGGGCACAAGTGCGGGCTAGGCTTAAGGCCTGGGCACAAGTGCGGGCTATGCTTAAGGCTTGGGCACAAGTGCAGTGATGGCTAGGCTTAAGGCCGGGGCACAAGTGAGGGCTAGACTTAAGGCCGGGGCACAAGTGCGGGCTTGACTTAAGGCCGGGGCACAAGTGCGGGCTAGACTTAAGGCAGGGGCACAAGTGCGGGCTAGGCTTAAGGCCGGGGCACAATTGCGGGCTAGGCTTAAGGCCGGGGCACAAGTGCGGGCTAGGCTTAAGGCCGGGGCACAATTGCGGGCTAGGCTTAAGGCCGGGGCACAAGTGCGGGCTAGGCTTAAGGCCTGGGCACAAGTGCGGGCTAGGCTTAAGGCCTGGGCACAAGTGTGGGCTAGGCTTAAGGCTTAGGCACAAGTGCGGGCTAGGCTTAAGGCCTGGGCACAAGTGCGGGCTAGGCTTAAGGCCTGGGCACAAGTGCGGCTAGGCTTAAGGCCTGGGCACAAGTGCTGGCTAGGCTTAAGGCCTGGGCACAAGTGCAGTGCTGGCTAGGATCAAGGCAGGGGGCACAAGTGCTGGCTAGGCTTAAGGCATGGGCACAAGTGCAAGCTAGGCTTAAGGCCTGGGCACAAGTGCGGGCTAGGCTTAAGGCCTGGGCACAAGTGCGGGCTAGGCTTAAGGCATGGGCACAAGTGCAGTGCTGGCTAGGAGCAAGGCAGGGGGCACAAGTGCTGGCTATGCTTAAGGCATGGGCACAAGTGCGGGCTAGGCTTAAGGCCTGGGCACAAGTGCGGGCTAGGCTTAAGGCCTGGGCACAAGTGCGGGCTAGGCTTAAAGCCTGGGCACAAGTGCGGGCTAGGCTTAAGGCCTGGGCACATGTGCCGGCTAGGCTTAAGGCCTGGGCACAAGTGCGGGCTAGGCTTAAGGCCTGGGCACAAGTGAGGGCTAGGCTTAAGGCCTGGGCACAAGTGCAGTGCTGGCTAGGATCAAGGCAGGGGGCACAAGTGCTGGCTAGGCTTAAGGCATGGGCACAAGTGCGAGCTAGGCTTAAGGCCTGGGCACAAGTGCGGGCTAGGCTTAAGGCCTGGGCACAAGTGCGGGCTAGGCTTAAGGCATGGGCACAAGTGCTGGCCAGGATTAACGCAGGGGGCACAAGTGCGGGCTAGGTTTAAGGCCTGGGCACATTTGCGGGCTAGGCTTAAGGCCTGGGCAAAAGTGCGGGCTAGGCTTAAGGCCTGGGCACAAATGAGGGCTAGGCTTAAGGCCTGGACAAAAGTGTGGGCTAGGCTTAAGGCCTGGGCACAAGTGCGGGCTAGGCTTAAGGCCTGGGCACAAGTGCGGGCTAGGCTTAAGGCATGGGCACAACTGCGGGCTAGGCTTAAGGCCTGGGCACAAGTGCGGGCTAGGCTTAAGGCCTGGGCACAAATGAGGGCTAGGCTTAAGGCCTGGGCAAAAGTGTGGGCTAGGCTTAAGGCCTGGGCATAAGTGCGGGCTAGGCTTAAGGCCTGGGCACAAGTGCGGGCTAGGCTTAAGGCATGGGCACAAGTGCGGGCTAGGCTTAAGGCCTGGGCACAAGTGCGGGCTAGGCTTAAGGCCGGGGCACAAGTGCGGGCTAGGCTTAAGGCCTGAACACAAGTGCGGGCTAGGCTTAAGGCCTGGGCAAAAGTGCGAGCTAGGCTTAAGGCCTGGGCACAAGAGCGGGCTAGGCTTAATGCCTGGGCACAAGTGCGGGCTAGGCTTAAGGCCTGGGCACAAGTGCGGGCTAGGCTTAAGGCCTGGGCACAAGTGCGGGCTAGGCTTAAGGCCTGGGCACAAGTGCGGGCTAGGCTTAAGGCCTGGGCACAAGTGCGGGCTAGGCTTAAGGCCGGGGCACAAGTGCGGGCAAGGCTTAAGGCCGGGACACAAGTGCGGGCTAGGCTGAAGGCTGGGGCACAAGTGCGGGCAAGGCTTAAAGCCGGGGCACAAGTGCGGGCTAGGCTTAAGGCCGGGGCACAAGTGCGGGCTAGGCTTAAGGCCGGGGCACAAGTGCGGGCTAGGTTTAAAGCCGGGGCACAAGTGCGGGCTAGGCTTAAGGCCTGGGCACAAGTGCAGGCTAGGCTTAAGGCCTGGGCACAAGTGCAGTGCTGGCTAGGATCAAGGCAGGGGGCACAAGTGCTGGCTAGGCTTAAGGCATGGGCACAAGTGCTGGCTAGGCTTAAGGCATACAGCTAACTCTTTGCACTCTTTGCATAAAGGGTTAGGCACCTAAAGGGGTGAAGAGCTAGCTTTCACCCCTCTACTCTGTACTTGGACATTTAGGACTAGATCCTTTGTTGTACAGTGCGGAGCCTCTCCATAACCCCATGCTCCAAGCGACCAGGCACTTCTTGTCTGTCCTCCGTGAATGGGTAATGCCTTCTTCCCCAATTACAGTCGTGCATGCGCATTCAGACGGGACAAGAGCGAAGAGCGTAAAGCTGGCCCTACGTGCATAACCAACGTGAAGCTGAAGACAAAAACAAACAAACAAGCATTCAAGGGGCTCAAAAGTGCGGGCTAGGCTTAAGGCCTGGGCACAAGTGCGGGCTAGGCTTAAGGCCTGGGCACAAGTGCGGGCTAGGCTTAAGGCCGGGGCACAAGTGCGGGCTAGGCTTAAGGCCTGGGCACAAGTGCAGTGCTGGCTAGGATCAAGGCAGGGGGCACAAGTGCTGGCTAGGCTTAAGGCATGAGCACAAGTGCGAGCTAGGCTTAAGGCCTGGGCACAAGTGCGGGCTAGGCTTAAGGCCTAGGCACAAGTGCGGGCTAGGCTTAAGGCCTAGGCACAAGTGCGGGCTAGGCTTAAGGCTTGGGCACAAGTGCAGTGCTGGCTAGGATCAAGGCAGGGGGTACAATTGCTGGCTAGGCTTAAGGCCGGGGCACAAGTGCTGGCTAGGCTTAAGGCCGGGGCACAAGTGCGGGCTAGGCTTAAGGCCTGGGCACAAGTGCGGGCTAGGCTTAAGGCCTGGGCACAAGTGCGGGCTAGGCTTAAGGCCGGGGCACAAGTGCGGGCTAGGCTTAAGGCCGGGGCACAAATGCGGGCTAGGCTTAAGGCCGGGGCACAAGTGCGGGCTAGGCTTAAGGCCGGGGCACAAGTGCGGGCAAGGCTTAAGGCCGGGGCACAAGTGCGGGCTAGGCTTAAGGACGGGGCACAAGTGCGGGCTAGGCTTAAGGACGGGGCACAAGTGCGGCCTAGGCTTAAGGCCGGGGCACAAGTGCGGGATAGGCTTAAGGCCGGGGCACAAATGCGGGCTAGGCTTAAGGCCGGGGCACAAGTGCGGGATAGGCTTAAGGCCGGGGCACAAGTGCGGGCTAGGCTTAAGGCCGGGGCACAAGTGCGGGCTAGGCTTAAGGCCGGGGCACAAGTGCGGGCTAGGCTTAAGGCCGGGGCACAAGTGCGGGCTAGGTTTAAAGCCGGGGCACAAGTGCGGGCTAGGCTTAAGGCCTGGGCACAAGTGCGGGCTAGGCTTAAGGCCTGGGCACAAGTGCAGTGCTGGCTAGGATCAAGGCAGGGGGCACAAGTGCTGGCTAGGCTTAAGGCATGGGCACAAGTGCAGGCTAGGCTTAAGGCATACAGCTAACTCTTTGCACTCTTTGCATAAAGGGTTAGGCACCTATAGGGGTGAAGAGCTAGCTTTCACCCCTCTACTCTGTACTTGGACATTTAGGACTAGATCCTTTGTTGTACAGTGCGGAGCCTCTCCATAACCCCATGCTCCAAGCGACCAGGCACTTCTTGTCTGTCCTCCGTGAATGGGTAATGCCTTCTTCCCCAATTACAGTCGTGCATGCGCATTCAGACGGGATAAGAGCGAAGAGCGTAAAGCTGGCCCTACGTGCATAACCAACGTGAAGCTGAAGACAAAAACAAACAAACAAGCATTCAAGGGGCTCAAAAGTGCGGGCTAGGCTTAAGGCCTGGGCACAAGTGCGGGCTAGGCTTAAGGCCTGGGCACAAGTGCGGGCTAGGCTTAAGGCCGGGGCACAAGTGCGGGCTAGGCTTAAGGCCTGGGCACAAGTGCAGTGCTGGCTAGGATCAAGGCAGGGGGCACAAGTGCTGGCTAGGCTTAAGGCATGAGCACAAGTGCGAGCTAGGCTTAAGGCCTGGGCACAAGTGCGGGCTAGGCTTAAGGCCTGGGCACAAGTGCGGGCTAGGCTTAAGACCTAGGCACAAGTGCGGGCTAGGCTTAAGGCTTGGGCACAAGTGCAGTGCTGGCTAGGATCAAGGCAGGGGGTACAAGTGCTGGCTAGGCTTAAGGCCGGGGCACAAGTGCTGGCTAGGCTTAAGGCCGGGGCACAAGTGCGGGCTAGGCTTAAGGCCTGGGCACAAGTGCGGGCTAGGCTTAAGGCCTGGGCACAAGTGCGGGCTAGGCTTAAGGCCGGGGCACAAGTGCGGGCTAGGCTTAAGGCCGGGGCACAAGTGCGGGCTAGGCTTAAGGCCGGGGCACAAATGCGGGCTAGTCTTAAGGCCGGGGCACAAGTGCGGGCTAGGCTTAAGGCCGGGGCACAAGTGCGGGCAAGGCTTAAGGCCGGGGCACAAGTGCGGGCTAGGCTTAAGGACGGGGCACAAGTGCGGGCTAGGCTTAAGGACGGGGCACAAGTGCGGGCTAGGCTTAAGGCCGGGGCACAAGTGCGGGCTAGGCTTAAGGACGGGGCACAAGTGCGGGCTAGGCTTAAGGCCGGGGCACAAGTGCGGGATAGGCTTAAGGCCGGGGCACAAGTGCGGGATAGGCTTAAGGCCGGGGCACAAGTGCGGGCTAGGCTTAAGGCCGGGGCACAAGTGCGGGCTAGGCTTAAGGCCGGGGCACAAGTGCGGGCTGGGCTTAAGGCCGGGGCACAAGTGCGAGCTAGGCTTAAGGCCTGGGCACAAGTGCGGGCTAGGCTTAAGGCCTGGGCACAAGTGCGGGCTAGGCTTAAGGCCTGGGCACAAGTGCGGGCTATGCTTAAGGCTTGGGCACAAGTGCAGTGATGGCTAGGCTTAAGGCCGGGGCACAAGTGAGGGCTAGACTTAAGGCCGGGGCACAAGTGCGGGCTTGACTTAAGGCCGGGGCACAAGTGCGGGCTAGACTTAAGGCAGGGGCACAAGTGCGGGCTAGGCTTAAGGCCGGGGCACAATTGCGGGCTAGGCTTAAGGCCGGGGCACAAGTGCGGGCTAGGCTTAAGGCCGGGGCACAATTGCGGGCTAGGCTTAAGGCCTGGGCACAAGTGCGGGCTAGGCTTAAGGCCTGGGCACAAGTGCGGGCTAGGCTTAAGGCCTGGGCACAAGTGTGGGCTAGGCTTAAGGCTTAGGCACAAGTGCGGGCTAGGCTTAAGGCCTGGGCACAAGTGCGGGCTAGGCTTAAGGCCTGGGCACAAGTGCGGCTAGGCTTAAGGCCTGGGCACAAGTGCTGGCTAGGCTTAAGGTCTGGGTAAAAGTGCAGTGCTGGCTAGGATCAAGGCAGGGGGCACAAGTGCTGGCTAGGCTTAAGGCATGGGCACAAGTGCAAGCTAGGCTTAAGGCCTGGGCACAAGTGCGGGCTAGGCTTAAGGCCTGGGCACAAGTGCGGGCTAGGCTTAAGGCATGGGCACAAGTGCAGTGCTGGCTAGGAGCAAGGCAGGGGGCACAAGTGCTGGCTATGCTTAAGGCATGGGCACAAGTGCGGGCTAGGCTTAAGGCCTGGGCACAAGTGCGGGCTAGGCTTAAGGCCTGGGCACAAGTGCGGGCTAGGCTTAAAGCCTGGGCACAAGTGCGGGCTAGGCTTAAGGCCTGGGCACATGTGCCGGCTAGGCTCAAGGCCTGGGCACAAGTGCGGGCTAGGCTTAAGGCCTGGGCACAAGTGAGGGCTAGGCTTAAGGCCTGGGCACAAGTGCAGTGCTGGCTAGGATCAAGGCAGGGGGCACAAGTGCTGGCTAGGCTTAAGGCATGGGCACAAGTGCGAGCTAGGCTTAAGGCCTGGGCACAAGTGCGGGCTAGGCTTAAGGCCTGGGCACAAGTGCGGGCTAGGCTTAAGGCATGGGCACAAGTGCTGGCCAGGATTAACGCAGGGGGCACAAGTGCGGGCTAGGCTTAAGGCCTGGGCACATTTGCGGGCTAGGCTTAAGGCCTGGGCAAAAGTGCGGGCTAGGCTTAAGGCCTGGGCACAAATGAGGGCTAGGCTTAAGGCCTGGACAAAAGTGTGGGCTAGGCTTAAGGCCTGGGCACAAGTGCGGGCTAGGCTTAAGGCCTGGGCACAAGTGCGGGCTAGGCTTAAGGCATGGGCACAACTGCGGGCTAGGCTTAAGGCCTGGGCACAAGTGCGGGCTAGGCTTAAGGCCTGGGCACAAATGAGGGCTAGGCTTAAGGCCTGGGCAAAAGTGTGGGCTAGGCTTAAGGCCTGGGCATAAGTGCGGGCTAGGCTTAAGGCCTGGGCACAAGTGCGGGCTAGGCTTAAGGCATGGGCACAAGTGCGGGCTAGGCTTAAGGCCTGGGCACAAGTGCGGGCTAGGCTTAAGGCCGGGGCACAAGTGCGGGCTAGGCTTAAGGCCTGAACACAAGTGCGGGCTAGGCTTAAGGCCTGGGCACAAGTGCGAGCTAGGCTTAAGGCCTGGGCACAAGAGCGGGCTAGGCTTAATGCCTGGGCACAAGTGCGGGCTAGGCTTAAGGCCTGGGCACAAGTGCGGGCTAGGCTTAAGGCCTGGGCACAAGTGCGGGCTAGGCTTAAGGCCTGGGCACAAGTGCGGGCTAGGCTTAAGGCCTGGGCACAAGTGCGGGCTAGGCTTAAGGCCGGGGCACAAGTGCGGGCAAGGCTTAAGGCCGGGACACAAGTGCGGGCTAGGCTGAAGGCTGGGGCACAAGTGCGGGCAAGGCTTAAAGCCGGGGCACAAGTGCGGGCTAGGCTTAAGGCCGGGGCACAAGTGCGGGCTAGGCTTAAGGCCGGGGCACAAGTGCGGGCTAGGTTTAAAGCCGGGGCACAAGTGCGGGCTAGGCTTAAGGCCTGGGCACAAGTGCAGGCTAGGCTTAAGGCCTGGGCACAAGTGCAGTGCTGGCTAGGATCAAGGCAGGGGGCACAAGTGCTGGCTAGGCTTAAGGCATGGGCACAAGTGCTGGCTAGGCTTAAGGCATACAGCTAACTCTTTGCACTCTTTGCATAAAGGGTTAGGCACCTAAAGGGGTGAAGAGCTAGCTTTCACCCCTCTACTCTGTACTTGGACATTTAGGACTAGATCCTTTGTTGTACAGTGCGGAGCCTCTCCATAACCCCATGCTCCAAGCGACCAGGCACTTCTTGTCTGTCCTCCGTGAATGGGTAATGCCTTCTTCCCCAATTACAGTCGTGCATGCGCATTCAGACGGGACAAGAGCGAAGAGCGTAAAGCTGGCCCTACGTGCATAACCAACGTGAAGCTGAAGACAAAAACAAACAAACAAGCATTCAAGGGGCTCAAAAGTGCGGGCTAGGCTTAAGGCCTGGGCACAAGTGCGGGCTAGGCTTAAGGCCTGGGCACAAGTGCGGGCTAGGCTTAAGGCCGGGGCACAAGTGCGGGCTAGGCTTAAGGCCTGGGCACAAGTGCAGTGCTGGCTAGGATCAAGGCAGGGGGCACAAGTGCTGGCTAGGCTTAAGGCATGAGCACAAGTGCGAGCTAGGCTTAAGGCCTGGGCACAAGTGCGGGCTAGGCTTAAGGCCTAGGCACAAGTGCGGGCTAGGCTTAAGGCCTAGGCACAAGTGCGGGCTAGGCTTAAGGCTTGGGCACAAGTGCAGTGCTGGCTAGGATCAAGGCAGGGGGTACAATTGCTGGCTAGGCTTAAGGCCGGGGCACAAGTGCTGGCTAGGCTTAAGGCCGGGGCACAAGTGCGGGCTAGGCTTAAGGCCTGGGCACAAGTGCGGGCTAGGCTTAAGGCCTGGGCACAAGTGCGGGCTAGGCTTAAGGCCGGGGCACAAGTGCGGGCTAGGCTTAAGGCCGGGGCACAAATGCGGGCTAGGCTTAAGGCCGGGGCACAAGTGCGGGCTAGGCTTAAGGCCGGGGCACAAGTGCGGGCAAGGCTTAAGGCCGGGGCACAAGTGCGGGCTAGGCTTAAGGACGGGGCACAAGTGCGGGCTAGGCTTAAGGACGGGGCACAAGTGCGGCCTAGGCTTAAGGCCGGGGCACAAGTGCGGGATAGGCTTAAGGCCGGGGCACAAATGCGGGCTAGGCTTAAGGCCGGGGCACAAGTGCGGGATAGGCTTAAGGCCGGGGCACAAGTGCGGGATAGGCTTAAGGCCGGGGCACAAGTGCGGGCTAGGCTTAAGGCCGGGGCACAAGTGCGGGCTGGGCTTAAGGCCGGGGCACAAGTGCGAGCTAGGCTTAAGGCCTGGGCACAAGTGCGGGCTAGGCTTAAGGCCTGGGCACAAGTGCGGGCTAGGCTTAAGGCCTGGGCACAAGTGCGGGCTAGGCTTAAGGCCTGGGCACAAGTGCGGGCTATGCTTAAGGCTTGGGCACAAGTGCAGTGATGGCTAGGATCAAGGCAGGGGGCACAAGTGCTGGCTAGGCTTAAGGCCTGGGCACAAGTACGGGCTAGGCTTAAGGCCGGGGCACAAGTGCGGGCTAGGCTTAAGGCCAGGGCACAAGTGCGGGCTAAGCTTAAGGCCGGGGCAAAAGTGCGGGCTAGGCTTAAGGCCTGGGCACAAGTGCGGGCTAAGCTTAAGGCCTGGGCACAAGTGCGGGCTAGGTTTAAGGCCTGGGCACAAGAACGGGCTAGGCTTAAAGCCTGGGCACAAGTGCGGGCTAGGCTTAAGGCCTGGGCACAAGTGCGGGATAGGCTTAAGGCCTGGGCACAAGTGCGGGCTAGGCCTAAGGCCTGGGCACAAGTGTGGGCTAGGCTTAAGGCCTGGGCACAAGTGCGGGCTAGGCTTAAGGCCTGGGCACAAGTGCGGGCTAGGCTTAAGGCCTGGGCACAAGTGCTGGCTAGGCTTAAGGTCTGGGTAAAAGTGCAGTGCTGGCTAGGATCAAGGCACGGGACACAAGTGCTGGCTAGGCTTAAGGCATGGGCACAAGTGCAAGCTAGGCTTAAGGCCTGGGCACAAGTGCGGGCTAGGCTTAAGGCCTGGGCACAATTGCGGGCTAGGCTTAAGGCATGGGCACAAGTGCAGTGCTGACTAGGAGCAAGGCAGGGGCACAAGTGCTGGCTATGCTTAAGGCATGGGCACAAGTGCGGGCTAGGCTTAAGGCCTGGGCACAAGTGCGGGCTAGGCTTAAGGCCTGGGCACAAGTGCGGGCTAGGCTTAAAGCCTGGGCACAAGTGTGGGCTAGGCTTAAGGCCTGGGCACATGTGCGGGCTAGGCTTAAGGCCTGGGCACAAGTGCGGGCTAGGCTTAAGGCCTGGGCACAAGTGCGGGCTAGGCTTAAGGCCTGGGCACAAGTGCAGTGCTGGCTAGGATCAAGGCAGGGGGCACAAGTGCTGGCTTGGCTTAAGGCATGGGCACAAGTGCGAGCCAGGCTTAAGGCCTGGGCACAAGTGCGGGCTAGGCTTAAGGCCTGGGCACAAGTGCGGGCTAGGCTTAAGGCATGGGCACAAGTGCTGGCCATGATTAACGCAGGGGGCACAAGTGCGAGCTAGGCTTAAGGCCTGGGCACATTTGCGGGCTAGGCTTAAGGCCTGGGCAAAAGTGCGGGCTAGGCTTAAGGCCTGGGCACAAATGAGGGCTAGGCTTAAGGCCTGGGCAAAAGTGTGGGCTAGGCTTAAGGCCTGGGCACAAGTGCGGGCTAGGCTTAAGGCCTGGGCACAAGTGCGTGCTAGGCTTAAGGCATGGGCACAACTGCGGGCTAGGCTTAAGGCCTGGGCACAAGTGCGGGCTAGGCTTAAGGCCTGGGCACAAGTGCGGGCTAGGCTTAAGGCCTGGGCACAAATGAGGGCTAGGCTTAAGGCCTGGGCAAAAGTGTGGGCTAGGCTTAAGGCCTGGGCATAAGTGCGGGCTAGGCTTAAGGCCTGGGCACAAGTGCGGGCTAGGCTTAAGGCATGGGCACAACTGCGGGCTAGGCTTAAGGCCTGGGCACAAGTGCGGGCTAGGCTTAAGGCCGGGGCACAAGTGCGGGCTAGGCTTAAGGCCTGAACACAAGTGCGGGCTAGGCTTAAGGCCTGGGCACAAGTGCGAGCTAGGCTTAAGGCCTGGGCACAAGTGCGGGCTAGGCTTAATGCCTGGGCACAAGTGCGGGCTAGGCTTAAGGCCTGGGCACAAGTGCGGGCTAGGCTTAAGGCCTGGGCACAAGTGCGGGCTAGGCTTAAGGCCTGGGCACAAGTGCGGGCTAGGCTTAAGGCCTGGGCACAAGTGCGGGCTAGGCTTAAGGCCGGGGCACAAGTGCGGGCAAGGCTTAAGGCCGGGGCACAAGTGCGGGCTACGCTTAAGGCCGGGGCACAAGTGCGGGCTAGGCTTAAGGCCTGGGCACAAGTGCGGGCTAGGCTTAAAGCCTGGGCACAAGTGCGGGCTAGGCTTAAGGCCTGGGCACATGTGCCGGCTAGGCTTAAGGCCTGGGCACAAGTGCGGGCTAGGCTTAAGGCCTGGGCACAAGTGAGGGCTAGGCTTAAGGCCTGGGCACAAGTGCAGTGCTGGCTAGGATCAAGGCAGGGGGCACAAGTGCTGGCTAGGCTTAAGGCATGGGCACAAGTGCGAGCTAGGCTTAAGGCCTGGGCACAAGTGCGGGCTAGGCTTAAGGCCTGGGCACAAGTGCGGGCTAGGCTTAAGGCATGGGCACAAGTGCTGGCCAGGATTAACGCAGGGGGCACAAGTGCGGGCTAGGTTTAAGGCCTGGGCACATTTGCGGGCTAGGCTTAAGGCCTGGGCAAAAGTGCGGGCTAGGCTTAAGGCCTGGGCACAAATGAGGGCTAGGCTTAAGGCCTGGACAAAAGTGTGGGCTAGGCTTAAGGCCTGGGCACAAGTGCGGGCTAGGCTTAAGGCCTGGGCACAAGTGCGGGCTAGGCTTAAGGCATGGGCACAACTGCGGGCTAGGCTTAAGGCCTGGGCACAAGTGCGGGCTAGGCTTAAGGCCTGGGCACAAATGAGGGCTAGGCTTAAGGCCTGGGCAAAAGTGTGGGCTAGGCTTAAGGCCTGGGCATAAGTGCGGGCTAGGCTTAAGGCCTGGGCACAAGTGCGGGCTAGGCTTAAGGCATGGGCACAAGTGCGGGCTAGGCTTAAGGCCTGGGCACAAGTGCGGGCTAGGCTTAAGGCCGGGGCACAAGTGCGGGCTAGGCTTAAGGCCTGAACACAAGTGCGGGCTAGGCTTAAGGCCTGGGCAAAAGTGCGAGCTAGGCTTAAGGCCTGGGCACAAGAGCGGGCTAGGCTTAATGCCTGGGCACAAGTGCGGGCTAGGCTTAAGGCCTGGGCACAAGTGCGGGCTAGGCTTAAGGCCTGGGCACAAGTGCGGGCTAGGCTTAAGGCCTGGGCACAAGTGCGGGCTAGGCTTAAGGCCTGGGCACAAGTGCGGGCTAGGCTTAAGGCCGGGGCACAAGTGCGGGCAAGGCTTAAGGCCGGGACACAAGTGCGGGCTAGGCTGAAGGCTGGGGCACAAGTGCGGGCAAGGCTTAAAGCCGGGGCACAAGTGCGGGCTAGGCTTAAGGCCGGGGCACAAGTGCGGGCTAGGCTTAAGGCCGGGGCACAAGTGCGGGCTAGGTTTAAAGCCGGGGCACAAGTGCGGGCTAGGCTTAAGGCCTGGGCACAAGTGCAGGCTAGGCTTAAGGCCTGGGCACAAGTGCAGTGCTGGCTAGGATCAAGGCAGGGGGCACAAGTGCTGGCTAGGCTTAAGGCATGGGCACAAGTGCTGGCTAGGCTTAAGGCATACAGCTAACTCTTTGCACTCTTTGCATAAAGGGTTAGGCACCTAAAGGGGTGAAGAGCTAGCTTTCACCCCTCTACTCTGTACTTGGACATTTAGGACTAGATCCTTTGTTGTACAGTGCGGAGCCTCTCCATAACCCCATGCTCCAAGCGACCAGGCACTTCTTGTCTGTCCTCCGTGAATGGGTAATGCCTTCTTCCCCAATTACAGTCGTGCATGCGCATTCAGACGGGACAAGAGCGAAGAGCGTAAAGCTGGCCCTACGTGCATAACCAACGTGAAGCTGAAGACAAAAACAAACAAACAAGCATTCAAGGGGCTCAAAAGTGCGGGCTAGGCTTAAGGCCTGGGCACAAGTGCGGGCTAGGCTTAAGGCCTGGGCACAAGTGCGGGCTAGGCTTAAGGCCGGGGCACAAGTGCGGGCTAGGCTTAAGGCCTGGGCACAAGTGCAGTGCTGGCTAGGATCAAGGCAGGGGGCACAAGTGCTGGCTAGGCTTAAGGCATGAGCACAAGTGCGAGCTAGGCTTAAGGCCTGGGCACAAGTGCGGGCTAGGCTTAAGGCCTAGGCACAAGTGCGGGCTAGGCTTAAGGCCTAGGCACAAGTGCGGGCTAGGCTTAAGGCTTGGGCACAAGTGCAGTGCTGGCTAGGATCAAGGCAGGGGGTACAATTGCTGGCTAGGCTTAAGGCCGGGGCACAAGTGCTGGCTAGGCTTAAGGCCGGGGCACAAGTGCGGGCTAGGCTTAAGGCCTGGGCACAAGTGCGGGCTAGGCTTAAGGCCTGGGCACAAGTGCGGGCTAGGCTTAAGGCCGGGGCACAAGTGCGGGCTAGGCTTAAGGCCGGGGCACAAATGCGGGCTAGGCTTAAGGCCGGGGCACAAGTGCGGGCTAGGCTTAAGGCCGGGGCACAAGTGCGGGCAAGGCTTAAGGCCGGGGCACAAGTGCGGGCTAGGCTTAAGGACGGGGCACAAGTGCGGGCTAGGCTTAAGGACGGGGCACAAGTGCGGCCTAGGCTTAAGGCCGGGGCACAAGTGCGGGATAGGCTTAAGGCCGGGGCACAAATGCGGGCTAGGCTTAAGGCCGGGGCACAAGTGCGGGATAGGCTTAAGGCCGGGGCACAAGTGCGGGCTAGGCTTAAGGCCGGGGCACAAGTGCGGGCTAGGCTTAAGGCCGGGGCACAAGTGCGGGCTAGGCTTAAGGCCGGGGCACAAGTGCGGGCTAGGTTTAAAGCCGGGGCACAAGTGCGGGCTAGGCTTAAGGCCTGGGCACAAGTGCGGGCTAGGCTTAAGGCCTGGGCACAAGTGCAGTGCTGGCTAGGATCAAGGCAGGGGGCACAAGTGCTGGCTAGGCTTAAGGCATGGGCACAAGTGCAGGCTAGGCTTAAGGCATACAGCTAACTCTTTGCACTCTTTGCATAAAGGGTTAGGCACCTATAGGGGTGAAGAGCTAGCTTTCACCCCTCTACTCTGTACTTGGACATTTAGGACTAGATCCTTTGTTGTACAGTGCGGAGCCTCTCCATAACCCCATGCTCCAAGCGACCAGGCACTTCTTGTCTGTCCTCCGTGAATGGGTAATGCCTTCTTCCCCAATTACAGTCGTGCATGCGCATTCAGACGGGATAAGAGCGAAGAGCGTAAAGCTGGCCCTACGTGCATAACCAACGTGAAGCTGAAGACAAAAACAAACAAACAAGCATTCAAGGGGCTCAAAAGTGCGGGCTAGGCTTAAGGCCTGGGCACAAGTGCGGGCTAGGCTTAAGGCCTGGGCACAAGTGCGGGCTAGGCTTAAGGCCGGGGCACAAGTGCGGGCTAGGCTTAAGGCCTGGGCACAAGTGCAGTGCTGGCTAGGATCAAGGCAGGGGGCACAAGTGCTGGCTAGGCTTAAGGCATGAGCACAAGTGCGAGCTAGGCTTAAGGCCTGGGCACAAGTGCGGGCTAGGCTTAAGGCCTGGGCACAAGTGCGGGCTAGGCTTAAGACCTAGGCACAAGTGCGGGCTAGGCTTAAGGCTTGGGCACAAGTGCAGTGCTGGCTAGGATCAAGGCAGGGGGTACAAGTGCTGGCTAGGCTTAAGGCCGGGGCACAAGTGCTGGCTAGGCTTAAGGCCGGGGCACAAGTGCGGGCTAGGCTTAAGGCCTGGGCACAAGTGCGGGCTAGGCTTAAGGCCTGGGCACAAGTGCGGGCTAGGCTTAAGGCCGGGGCACAAGTGCGGGCTAGGCTTAAGGCCGGGGCACAAGTGCGGGCTAGGCTTAAGGCCGGGGCACAAATGCGGGCTAGTCTTAAGGCCGGGGCACAAGTGCGGGCTAGGCTTAAGGCCGGGGCACAAGTGCGGGCAAGGCTTAAGGCCGGGGCACAAGTGCGGGCTAGGCTTAAGGACGGGGCACAAGTGCGGGCTAGGCTTAAGGACGGGGCACAAGTGCGGGCTAGGCTTAAGGCCGGGGCACAAGTGCGGGCTAGGCTTAAGGACGGGGCACAAGTGCGGGCTAGGCTTAAGGCCGGGGCACAAGTGCGGGATAGGCTTAAGGCCGGGGCACAAGTGCGGGATAGGCTTAAGGCCGGGGCACAAGTGCGGGCTAGGCTTAAGGCCGGGGCACAAGTGCGGGCTAGGCTTAAGGCCGGGGCACAAGTGCGGGCTGGGCTTAAGGCCGGGGCACAAGTGCGAGCTAGGCTTAAGGCCTGGGCACAAGTGCGGGCTAGGCTTAAGGCCTGGGCACAAGTGCGGGCTAGGCTTAAGGCCTGGGCACAAGTGCGGGCTATGCTTAAGGCTTGGGCACAAGTGCAGTGATGGCTAGGCTTAAGGCCGGGGCACAAGTGAGGGCTAGACTTAAGGCCGGGGCACAAGTGCGGGCTTGACTTAAGGCCGGGGCACAAGTGCGGGCTAGACTTAAGGCAGGGGCACAAGTGCGGGCTAGGCTTAAGGCCGGGGCACAATTGCGGGCTAGGCTTAAGGCCGGGGCACAAGTGCGGGCTAGGCTTAAGGCCGGGGCACAATTGCGGGCTAGGCTTAAGGCCGGGGCACAAGTGCGGGCTAGGCTTAAGGCCTGGGCACAAGTGCGGGCTAGGCTTAAGGCCTGGGCACAAGTGTGGGCTAGGCTTAAGGCTTAGGCACAAGTGCGGGCTAGGCTTAAGGCCTGGGCACAAGTGCGGGCTAGGCTTAAGGCCTGGGCACAAGTGCGGCTAGGCTTAAGGCCTGGGCACAAGTGCTGGCTAGGCTTAAGGTCTGGGTAAAAGTGCAGTGCTGGCTAGGATCAAGGCAGGGGGCACAAGTGCTGGCTAGGCTTAAGGCATGGGCACAAGTGCTGGCTAGGCTTAAGGCATACAGCTAACTCTTTGCACTCTTTGCATAAAGGGTTAGGCACCTAAAGGGGTGAAGAGCTAGCTTTCACCCCTCTACTCTGTACTTGGACATTTAGGACTAGATCCTTTGTTGTACAGTGCGGAGCCTCTCCATAACCCCATGCTCCAAGCGACCAGGCACTTCTTGTCTGTCCTCCGTGAATGGGTAATGCCTTCTTCCCCAATTACAGTCGTGCATGCGCATTCAGACGGGACAAGAGCGAAGAGCGTAAAGCTGGCCCTACGTGCATAACCAACGTGAAGCTGAAGACAAAAACAAACAAACAAGCATTCAAGGGGCTCAAAAGTGCGGGCTAGGCTTAAGGCCTGGGCACAAGTGCGGGCTAGGCTTAAGGCCTGGGCACAAGTGCGGGCTAGGCTTAAGGCCGGGGCACAAGTGCGGGCTAGGCTTAAGGCCTGGGCACAAGTGCAGTGCTGGCTAGGATCAAGGCAGGGGGCACAAGTGCTGGCTAGGCTTAAGGCATGAGCACAAGTGCGAGCTAGGCTTAAGGCCTGGGCACAAGTGCGGGCTAGGCTTAAGGCCTAGGCACAAGTGCGGGCTAGGCTTAAGGCCTAGGCACAAGTGCGGGCTAGGCTTAAGGCTTGGGCACAAGTGCAGTGCTGGCTAGGATCAAGGCAGGGGGTACAATTGCTGGCTAGGCTTAAGGCCGGGGCACAAGTGCTGGCTAGGCTTAAGGCCGGGGCACAAGTGCGGGCTAGGCTTAAGGCCTGGGCACAAGTGCGGGCTAGGCTTAAGGCCTGGGCACAAGTGCGGGCTAGGCTTAAGGCCGGGGCACAAGTGCGGGCTAGGCTTAAGGCCGGGGCACAAATGCGGGCTAGGCTTAAGGCCGGGGCACAAGTGCGGGCTAGGCTTAAGGCCGGGGCACAAGTGCGGGCAAGGCTTAAGGCCGGGGCACAAGTGCGGGCTAGGCTTAAGGACGGGGCACAAGTGCGGGCTAGGCTTAAGGACGGGGCACAAGTGCGGCCTAGGTTTAAGGCCGGGGCACAAGTGCGGGATAGGCTTAAGGCCGGGGCACAAATGCGGGCTAGGCTTAAGGCCGGGGCACAAGTGCGGGATAGGCTTAAGGCCGGGGCACAAGTGCGGGCTAGGCTTAAGGCCGGGGCACAAGTGCGGGCTAGGCTTAAGGCCGGGGCACAAGTGCGGGCTAGGCTTAAGGCCGGGGCACAAGTGCGGGCTAGGTTTAAAGCCGGGGCACAAGTGCGGGCTAGGCTTAAGGCCTGGGCACAAGTGCGGGCTAGGCTTAAGGCCTGGGCACAAGTGCAGTGCTGGCTAGGATCAAGGCAGGGGGCACAAGTGCTGGCTAGGCTTAAGGCATGGGCACAAGTGCAGGCTAGGCTTAAGGCATACAGCTAACTCTTTGCACTCTTTGCATAAAGGGTTAGGCACCTATAGGGGTGAAGAGCTAGCTTTCACCCCTCTACTCTGTACTTGGACATTTAGGACTAGATCCTTTGTTGTACAGTGCGGAGCCTCTCCATAACCCCATGCTCCAAGCGACCAGGCACTTCTTGTCTGTCCTCCGTGAATGGGTAATGCCTTCTTCCCCAATTACAGTCGTGCATGCGCATTCAGACGGGATAAGAGCGAAGAGCGTAAAGCTGGCCCTACGTGCATAACCAACGTGAAGCTGAAGACAAAAACAAACAAACAAGCATTCAAGGGGCTCAAAAGTGCGGGCTAGGCTTAAGGCCTGGGCACAAGTGCGGGCTAGGCTTAAGGCCTGGGCACAAGTGCGGGCTAGGCTTAAGGCCGGGGCACAAGTGCGGGCTAGGCTTAAGGCCTGGGCACAAGTGCAGTGCTGGCTAGGATCAAGGCAGGGGGCACAAGTGCTGGCTAGGCTTAAGGCATGAGCACAAGTGCGAGCTAGGCTTAAGGCCTGGGCACAAGTGCGGGCTAGGCTTAAGGCCTGGGCACAAGTGCGGGCTAGGCTTAAGACCTAGGCACAAGTGCGGGCTAGGCTTAAGGCTTGGGCACAAGTGCAGTGCTGGCTAGGATCAAGGCAGGGGGTACAAGTGCTGGCTAGGCTTAAGGCCGGGGCACAAGTGCTGGCTAGGCTTAAGGCCGGGGCACAAGTGCGGGCTAGGCTTAAGGCCTGGGCACAAGTGCGGGCTAGGCTTAAGGCCTGGGCACAAGTGCGGGCTAGGCTTAAGGCCGGGGCACAAGTGCGGGCTAGGCTTAAGGCCGGGGCACAAGTGCGGGCTAGGCTTAAGGCCGGGGCACAAATGCGGGCTAGTCTTAAGGCCGGGGCACAAGTGCGGGCTAGGCTTAAGGCCGGGGCACAAGTGCGGGCAAGGCTTAAGGCCGGGGCACAAGTGCGGGCTAGGCTTAAGGACGGGGCACAAGTGCGGGCTAGGCTTAAGGACGGGGCACAAGTGCGGGCTAGGCTTAAGGCCGGGGCACAAGTGCGGGCTAGGCTTAAGGACGGGGCACAAGTGCGGGCTAGGCTTAAGGCCGGGGCACAAGTGCGGGATAGGCTTAAGGCCGGGGCACAAGTGCGGGATAGGCTTAAGGCCGGGGCACAAGTGCGGGCTAGGCTTAAGGCCGGGGCACAAGTGCGGGCTAGGCTTAAGGCCGGGGCACAAGTGCGGGCTGGGCTTAAGGCCGGGGCACAAGTGCGAGCTAGGCTTAAGGCCTGGGCACAAGTGCGGGCTAGGCTTAAGGCCTGGGCACAAGTGCGGGCTAGGCTTAAGGCCTGGGCACAAGTGCGGGCTATGCTTAAGGCTTGGGCACAAGTGCAGTGATGGCTAGGCTTAAGGCCGGGGCACAAGTGAGGGCTAGACTTAAGGCCGGGGCACAAGTGCGGGCTTGACTTAAGGCCGGGGCACAAGTGCGGGCTAGACTTAAGGCAGGGGCACAAGTGCGGGCTAGGCTTAAGGCCGGGGCACAATTGCGGGCTAGGCTTAAGGCCGGGGCACAAGTGCGGGCTAGGCTTAAGGCCGGGGCACAATTGCGGGCTAGGCTTAAGGCCGGGGCACAAGTGCGGGCTAGGCTTAAGGCCTGGGCACAAGTGCGGGCTAGGCTTAAGGCCTGGGCACAAGTGTGGGCTAGGCTTAAGGCTTAGGCACAAGTGCGGGCTAGGCTTAAGGCCTGGGCACAAGTGCGGGCTAGGCTTAAGGCCTGGGCACAAGTGCGGCTAGGCTTAAGGCCTGGGCACAAGTGCTGGCTAGGCTTAAGGTCTGGGTAAAAGTGCAGTGCTGGCTAGGATCAAGGCAGGGGGCACAAGTGCTGGCTAGGCTTAAGGCATGGGCACAAGTGCAAGCTAGGCTTAAGGCCTGGGCACAAGTGCGGGCTAGGCTTAAGGCCTGGGCACAAGTGCGGGCTAGGCTTAAGGCATGGGCACAAGTGCAGTGCTGGCTAGGAGCAAGGCAGGGGGCACAAGTGCTGGCTATGCTTAAGGCATGGGCACAAGTGCGGGCTAGGCTTAAGGCCTGGGCACAAGTGCGGGCTAGGCTTAAGGCCTGGGCACAAGTGCGGGCTAGGCTTAAAGCCTGGGCACAAGTGCGGGCTAGGCTTAAGGCCTGGGCACATGTGCCGGCTAGGCTCAAGGCCTGGGCACAAGTGCGGGCTAGGCTTAAGGCCTGGGCACAAGTGAGGGCTAGGCTTAAGGCCTGGGCACAAGTGCAGTGCTGGCTAGGATCAAGGCAGGGGGCACAAGTGCTGGCTAGGCTTAAGGCATGGGCACAAGTGCGAGCTAGGCTTAAGGCCTGGGCACAAGTGCGGGCTAGGCTTAAGGCCTGGGCACAAGTGCGGGCTAGGCTTAAGGCATGGGCACAAGTGCTGGCCAGGATTAACGCAGGGGGCACAAGTGCGGGCTAGGCTTAAGGCCTGGGCACATTTGCGGGCTAGGCTTAAGGCCTGGGCAAAAGTGCGGGCTAGGCTTAAGGCCTGGGCACAAATGAGGGCTAGGCTTAAGGCCTGGACAAAAGTGTGGGCTAGGCTTAAGGCCTGGGCACAAGTGCGGGCTAGGCTTAAGGCCTGGGCACAAGTGCGGGCTAGGCTTAAGGCATGGGCACAACTGCGGGCTAGGCTTAAGGCCTGGGCACAAGTGCGGGCTAGGCTTAAGGCCTGGGCACAAATGAGGGCTAGGCTTAAGGCCTGGGCAAAAGTGTGGGCTAGGCTTAAGGCCTGGGCATAAGTGCGGGCTAGGCTTAAGGCCTGGGCACAAGTGCGGGCTAGGCTTAAGGCATGGGCACAAGTGCGGGCTAGGCTTAAGGCCTGGGCACAAGTGCGGGCTAGGCTTAAGGCCGGGGCACAAGTGCGGGCTAGGCTTAAGGCCTGAACACAAGTGCGGGCTAGGCTTAAGGCCTGGGCACAAGTGCGAGCTAGGCTTAAGGCCTGGGCACAAGAGCGGGCTAGGCTTAATGCCTGGGCACAAGTGCGGGCTAGGCTTAAGGCCTGGGCACAAGTGCGGGCTAGGCTTAAGGCCTGGGCACAAGTGCGGGCTAGGCTTAAGGCCTGGGCACAAGTGCGGGCTAGGCTTAAGGCCTGGGCACAAGTGCGGGCTAGGCTTAAGGCCGGGGCACAAGTGCGGGCAAGGCTTAAGGCCGGGACACAAGTGCGGGCTAGGCTGAAGGCTGGGGCACAAGTGCGGGCAAGGCTTAAAGCCGGGGCACAAGTGCGGGCTAGGCTTAAGGCCGGGGCACAAGTGCGGGCTAGGCTTAAGGCCGGGGCACAAGTGCGGGCTAGGTTTAAAGCCGGGGCACAAGTGCGGGCTAGGCTTAAGGCCTGGGCACAAGTGCAGGCTAGGCTTAAGGCCTGGGCACAAGTGCAGTGCTGGCTAGGATCAAGGCAGGGGGCACAAGTGCTGGCTAGGCTTAAGGCATGGGCACAAGTGCTGGCTAGGCTTAAGGCATACAGCTAACTCTTTGCACTCTTTGCATAAAGGGTTAGGCACCTAAAGGGGTGAAGAGCTAGCTTTCACCCCTCTACTCTGTACTTGGACATTTAGGACTAGATCCTTTGTTGTACAGTGCGGAGCCTCTCCATAACCCCATGCTCCAAGCGACCAGGCACTTCTTGTCTGTCCTCCGTGAATGGGTAATGCCTTCTTCCCCAATTACAGTCGTGCATGCGCATTCAGACGGGACAAGAGCGAAGAGCGTAAAGCTGGCCCTACGTGCATAACCAACGTGAAGCTGAAGACAAAAACAAACAAACAAGCATTCAAGGGGCTCAAAAGTGCGGGCTAGGCTTAAGGCCTGGGCACAAGTGCGGGCTAGGCTTAAGGCCTGGGCACAAGTGCGGGCTAGGCTTAAGGCCGGGGCACAAGTGCGGGCTAGGCTTAAGGCCTGGGCACAAGTGCAGTGCTGGCTAGGATCAAGGCAGGGGGCACAAGTGCTGGCTAGGCTTAAGGCATGAGCACAAGTGCGAGCTAGGCTTAAGGCCTGGGCACAAGTGCGGGCTAGGCTTAAGGCCTAGGCACAAGTGCGGGCTAGGCTTAAGGCCTAGGCACAAGTGCGGGCTAGGCTTAAGGCTTGGGCACAAGTGCAGTGCTGGCTAGGATCAAGGCAGGGGGTACAATTGCTGGCTAGGCTTAAGGCCGGGGCACAAGTGCTGGCTAGGCTTAAGGCCGGGGCACAAGTGCGGGCTAGGCTTAAGGCCTGGGCACAAGTGCGGGCTAGGCTTAAGGCCTGGGCACAAGTGCGGGCTAGGCTTAAGGCCGGGGCACAAGTGCGGGCTAGGCTTAAGGCCGGGGCACAAATGCGGGCTAGGCTTAAGGCCGGGGCACAAGTGCGGGCTAGGCTTAAGGCCGGGGCACAAGTGCGGGCAAGGCTTAAGGCCGGGGCACAAGTGCGGGCTAGGCTTAAGGACGGGGCACAAGTGCGGGCTAGGCTTAAGGACGGGGCACAAGTGCGGCCTAGGCTTAAGGACGGGGCACAAGTGCGGGCTAGGCTTAAGGCCGGGGCACAAATGCGGGCTAGGCTTAAGGACGGGGCACAAGTGCGGGCTAGGCTTAAGGCCGGGGCACAAGTGCGGGCTAGGCTTAAGGCCGGGGCACAAGTGCGGGATAGGCTTAAGGCCGGGGCACAAGTGCGGGATAGGCTTAAGGCCGGGGCACAAGTGCGGGCTAGGCTTAAGGCCGGGGCACAAGTGCGGGCTAGGCTTAAGGCCGGGGCACAAGTGCGGGCTGGGCTTAAGGCCGGGGCACAAGTGCGAGCTAGGCTTAAGGCCTGGGCACAAGTGCGGGCTAGGCTTAAGGCCTGGGCACAAGTGCGGGCTAGGCTTAAGGCCTGGGCACAAGTGCGGGCTATGCTTAAGGCTTGGGCACAAGTGCAGTGATGGCTAGGCTTAAGGCCGGGGCACAAGTGAGGGCTAGACTTAAGGCCGGGGCACAAGTGCGGGCTTGACTTAAGGCCGGGGCACAAGTGCGGGCTAGACTTAAGGCAGGGGCACAAGTGCGGGCTAGGCTTAAGGCCGGGGCACAATTGCGGGCTAGGCTTAAGGCCGGGGCACAAGTGCGGGCTAGGCTTAAGGCCGGGGCACAATTGCGGGCTAGGCTTAAGGCCGGGGCACAAGTGCGGGCTAGGCTTAAGGCCTGGGCACAAGTGCGGGCTAGGCTTAAGGCCTGGGCACAAGTGTGGGCTAGGCTTAAGGCTTAGGCACAAGTGCGGGCTAGGCTTAAGGCCTGGGCACAAGTGCGGGCTAGGCTTAAGGCCTGGGCACAAGTGCGGCTAGGCTTAAGGCCTGGGCACAAGTGCTGGCTAGGCTTAAGGTCTGGGTAAAAGTGCAGTGCTGGCTAGGATCAAGGCAGGGGGCACAAGTGCTGGCTAGGCTTAAGGCATGGGCACAAGTGCTGGCTAGGCTTAAGGCATACAGCTAACTCTTTGCACTCTTTGCATAAAGGGTTAGGCACCTAAAGGGGTGAAGAGCTAGCTTTCACCCCTCTACTCTGTACTTGGACATTTAGGACTAGATCCTTTGTTGTACAGTGCGGAGCCTCTCCATAACCCCATGCTCCAAGCGACCAGGCACTTCTTGTCTGTCCTCCGTGAATGGGTAATGCCTTCTTCCCCAATTACAGTCGTGCATGCGCATTCAGACGGGACAAGAGCGAAGAGCGTAAAGCTGGCCCTACGTGCATAACCAACGTGAAGCTGAAGACAAAAACAAACAAACAAGCATTCAAGGGGCTCAAAAGTGCGGGCTAGGCTTAAGGCCTGGGCACAAGTGCGGGCTAGGCTTAAGGCCTGGGCACAAGTGCGGGCTAGGCTTAAGGCCGGGGCACAAGTGCGGGCTAGGCTTAAGGCCTGGGCACAAGTGCAGTGCTGGCTAGGATCAAGGCAGGGGGCACAAGTGCTGGCTAGGCTTAAGGCATGAGCACAAGTGCGAGCTAGGCTTAAGGCCTGGGCACAAGTGCGGGCTAGGCTTAAGGCCTAGGCACAAGTGCGGGCTAGGCTTAAGGCCTAGGCACAAGTGCGGGCTAGGCTTAAGGCTTGGGCACAAGTGCAGTGCTGGCTAGGATCAAGGCAGGGGGTACAATTGCTGGCTAGGCTTAAGGCCGGGGCACAAGTGCTGGCTAGGCTTAAGGCCGGGGCACAAGTGCGGGCTAGGCTTAAGGCCTGGGCACAAGTGCGGGCTAGGCTTAAGGCCTGGGCACAAGTGCGGGCTAGGCTTAAGGCCGGGGCACAAGTGCGGGCTAGGCTTAAGGCCGGGGCACAAATGCGGGCTAGGCTTAAGGCCGGGGCACAAGTGCGGGCTAGGCTTAAGGCCGGGGCACAAGTGCGGGCAAGGCTTAAGGCCGGGGCACAAGTGCGGGCTAGGCTTAAGGACGGGGCACAAGTGCTGGCTAGGCTTAAGGACGGGGCACAAGTGCGGCCTAGGCTTAAGGCCGGGGCACAAGTGCGGGATAGGCTTAAGGCCGGGGCACAAATGCGGGCTAGGCTTAAGGCCGGGGCACAAGTGCGGGATAGGCTTAAGGCCGGGGCACAAGTGCGGGCTAGGCTTAAGGCCGGGGCACAAGTGCGGGCTAGGCTTAAGGCCGGGGCACAAGTGCGGGCTAGGCTTAAGGCCGGGGCACAAGTGCGGGCTAGGTTTAAAGCCGGGGCACAAGTGCGGGCTAGGCTTAAGGCCTGGGCACAAGTGCGGGCTAGGCTTAAGGCCTGGGCACAAGTGCAGTGCTGGCTAGGATCAAGGCAGGGGGCACAAGTGCTGGCTAGGCTTAAGGCATGGGCACAAGTGCAGGCTAGGCTTAAGGCATACAGCTAACTCTTTGCACTCTTTGCATAAAGGGTTAGGCACCTATAGGGGTGAAGAGCTAGCTTTCACCCCTCTACTCTGTACTTGGACATTTAGGACTAGATCCTTTGTTGTACAGTGCGGAGCCTCTCCATAACCCCATGCTCCAAGCGACCAGGCACTTCTTGTCTGTCCTCCGTGAATGGGTAATGCCTTCTTCCCCAATTACAGTCGTGCATGCGCATTCAGACGGGATAAGAGCGAAGAGCGTAAAGCTGGCCCTACGTGCATAACCAACGTGAAGCTGAAGACAAAAACAAACAAACAAGCATTCAAGGGGCTCAAAAGTGCGGGCTAGGCTTAAGGCCTGGGCACAAGTGCGGGCTAGGCTTAAGGCCTGGGCACAAGTGCGGGCTAGGCTTAAGGCCGGGGCACAAGTGCGGGCTAGGCTTAAGGCCTGGGCACAAGTGCAGTGCTGGCTAGGATCAAGGCAGGGGGCACAAGTGCTGGCTAGGCTTAAGGCATGAGCACAAGTGCGGGCTAGGCTTAAGGCCTGGGCACAAGTGCGGGCTAGGCTTAAGGCCTGGGCACAAGTGCGGGCTAGGCTTAAGACCTAGGCACAAGTGCGGGCTAGGCTTAAGGCTTGGGCACAAGTGCAGTGCTGGCTAGGATCAAGGCAGGGGGTACAAGTGCTGGCTAGGCTTAAGGCCGGGGCACAAGTGCTGGCTAGGCTTAAGGCCGGGGCACAAGTGCGGGCTAGGCTTAAGGCCTGGGCACAAGTGCGGGCTAGGCTTAAGGCCTGGGCACAAGTGCGGGCTAGGCTTAAGGCCGGGGCACAAGTGCGGGCTAGGCTTAAGGCCGGGGCACAAGTGCGGGCTAGGCTTAAGGCCGGGGCACAAATGCGGGCTAGTCTTAAGGCCGGGGCACAAGTGCGGGCTAGGCTTAAGGCCGGGGCACAAGTGCGGGCAAGGCTTAAGGCCGGGGCACAAGTGCGGGCTAGGCTTAAGGACGGGGCACAAGTGCGGGCTAGGCTTAAGGACGGGGCACAAGTGCGGGCTAGGCTTAAGGCCGGGGCACAAGTGCGGGCTAGGCTTAAGGACGGGGCACAAGTGCGGGCTAGGCTTAAGGCCGGGGCACAAGTGCGGGAT
Organism: Ranitomeya imitator; assembly: GCF_032444005.1. NCBI lineage: Eukaryota > Metazoa > Chordata > Amphibia > Anura > Dendrobatidae > Ranitomeya > Ranitomeya imitator. Next base: position 1,553,078 of record NW_027193354.1, read on the forward strand.
AGGCTTAAGGCCGGGGCACAAGTGCGGGATAGGCTTAAGGCCGGGGCACAAGTGCGGGCTAGGCTTAAGGCCGGGGCACAAGTGCGGGCTAGGCTTAAGGCCGGGGCACAAGTGCGGGCTGGGCTTAAGGCCGGGGCACAAGTGCGAGCTAGGCTTAAGGCCTGGGCACAAGTGCGGGCTAGGCTTAAGGCCTGGGCACAAGTGCGGGCTAGGCTTAAGGCCTGGGCACAAGTGCGGGCTATGCTTAAGGCTTGGGCACAAGTGCAGTGATGGCTAGGCTTAAGGCCGGGGCACAAGTGAGGGCTAGACTTAAGGCCGGGGCACAAGTGCGGGCTTGACTTAAGGCCGGGGCACAAGTGCGGGCTAGACTTAAGGCAGGGGCACAAGTGCGGGCTAGGCTTAAGGCCGGGGCACAATTGCGGGCTAGGCTTAAGGCCGGGGCACAAGTGCGGGCTAGGCTTAAGGCCGGGGCACAATTGCGGGCTAGGCTTAAGGCCGGGGCACAAGTGCGGGCTAGGCTTAAGGCCTGGGCACAAGTGCGGGCTAGGCTTAAGGCCTGGGCACAAGTGTGGGCTAGGCTTAAGGCTTAGGCACAAGTGCGGGCTAGGCTTAAGGCCTGGGCACAAGTGCGGGCTAGGCTTAAGGCCTGGGCACAAGTGCGGCTAGGCTTAAGGCCTGGGCACAAGTGCTGGCTAGGCTTAAGGTCTGGGTAAAAGTGCAGTGCTGGCTAGGATCAAGGCAGGGGGCACAAGTGCTGGCTAGGCTTAAGGCATGGGCACAAGTGCAAGCTAGGCTTAAGGCCTGGGCACAAGTGCGGGCTAGGCTTAAGGCCTGGGCACAAGTGCGGGCTAGGCTTAAGGCATGGGCACAAGTGCAGTGCTGGCTAGGAGCAAGGCAGGGGGCACAAGTGCTGGCTATGCTTAAGGCATGGGCACAAGTGCGGGCTAGGCTTAAGGCCTGGGCACAAGTGCGGGCTAGGCTTAAGGCCTGGGCACAAGTGCGGGCTAGGCTTAAAGCCTGGGCACAAGTGCGGGCTAGGCTTAAGGCCTGGGCACATGTGCCGGCTAGGCTCAAGGCCTGGGCACAAGTGCGGGCTAGGCTTAAGGCCTGGGCACAAGTGAGGGCTAGGCTTAAGGCCTGGGCACAAGTGCAGTGCTGGCTAGGATCAAGGCAGGGGGCACAAGTGCTGGCTAGGCTTAAGGCATGGGCACAAGTGCGAGCTAGGCTTAAGGCCTGGGCACAAGTGCGGGCTAGGCTTAAGGCCTGGGCACAAGTGCGGGCTAGGCTTAAGGCATGGGCACAAGTGCTGGCCAGGATTAACGCAGGGGGCACAAGTGCGGGCTAGGCTTAAGGCCTGGGCACATTTGCGGGCTAGGCTTAAGGCCTGGGCAAAAGTGCGGGCTAGGCTTAAGGCCTGGGCACAAATGAGGGCTAGGCTTAAGGCCTGGACAAAAGTGTGGGCTAGGCTTAAGGCCTGGGCACAAGTGCGGGCTAGGCTTAAGGCCTGGGCACAAGTGCGGGCTAGGCTTAAGGCATGGGCACAACTGCGGGCTAGGCTTAAGGCCTGGGCACAAGTGCGGGCTAGGCTTAAGGCCTGGGCACAAATGAGGGCTAGGCTTAAGGCCTGGGCAAAAGTGTGGGCTAGGCTTAAGGCCTGGGCATAAGTGCGGGCTAGGCTTAAGGCCTGGGCACAAGTGCGGGCTAGGCTTAAGGCATGGGCACAAGTGCGGGCTAGGCTTAAGGCCTGGGCACAAGTGCGGGCTAGGCTTAAGGCCGGGGCACAAGTGCGGGCTAGGCTTAAGGCCTGAACACAAGTGCGGGCTAGGCTTAAGGCCTGGGCACAAGTGCGAGCTAGGCTTAAGGCCTGGGCACAAGAGCGGGCTAGGCTTAATGCCTGGGCACAAGTGCGGGCTAGGCTTAAGGCCTGGGCACAAGTGCGGGCTAGGCTTAAGGCCTGGGCACAAGTGCGGGCTAGGCTTAAGGCCTGGGCACAAGTGCGGGCTAGGCTTAAGGCCTGGGCACAAGTGCGGGCTAGGCTTAAGGCCGGGGCACAAGTGCGGGCAAGGCTTAAGGCCGGGACACAAGTGCGGGCTAGGCTGAAGGCTGGGGCACAAGTGCGGGCAAGGCTTAAAGCCGGGGCACAAGTGCGGGCTAGGCTTAAGGCCGGGGCACAAGTGCGGGCTAGGCTTAAGGCCGGGGCACAAGTGCGGGCTAGGTTTAAAGCCGGGGCACAAGTGCGGGCTAGGCTTAAGGCCTGGGCACAAGTGCAGGCTAGGCTTAAGGCCTGGGCACAAGTGCAGTGCTGGCTAGGATCAAGGCAGGGGGCACAAGTGCTGGCTAGGCTTAAGGCATGGGCACAAGTGCTGGCTAGGCTTAAGGCATACAGCTAACTCTTTGCACTCTTTGCATAAAGGGTTAGGCACCTAAAGGGGTGAAGAGCTAGCTTTCACCCCTCTACTCTGTACTTGGACATTTAGGACTAGATCCTTTGTTGTACAGTGCGGAGCCTCTCCATAACCCCATGCTCCAAGCGACCAGGCACTTCTTGTCTGTCCTCCGTGAATGGGTAATGCCTTCTTCCCCAATTACAGTCGTGCATGCGCATTCAGACGGGACAAGAGCGAAGAGCGTAAAGCTGGCCCTACGTGCATAACCAACGTGAAGCTGAAGACAAAAACAAACAAACAAGCATTCAAGGGGCTCAAAAGTGCGGGCTAGGCTTAAGGCCTGGGCACAAGTGCGGGCTAGGCTTAAGGCCTGGGCACAAGTGCGGGCTAGGCTTAAGGCCGGGGCACAAGTGCGGGCTAGGCTTAAGGCCTGGGCACAAGTGCAGTGCTGGCTAGGATCAAGGCAGGGGGCACAAGTGCTGGCTAGGCTTAAGGCATGAGCACAAGTGCGAGCTAGGCTTAAGGCCTGGGCACAAGTGCGGGCTAGGCTTAAGGCCTAGGCACAAGTGCGGGCTAGGCTTAAGGCCTAGGCACAAGTGCGGGCTAGGCTTAAGGCTTGGGCACAAGTGCAGTGCTGGCTAGGATCAAGGCAGGGGGTACAATTGCTGGCTAGGCTTAAGGCCGGGGCACAAGTGCTGGCTAGGCTTAAGGCCGGGGCACAAGTGCGGGCTAGGCTTAAGGCCTGGGCACAAGTGCGGGCTAGGCTTAAGGCCTGGGCACAAGTGCGGGCTAGGCTTAAGGCCGGGGCACAAGTGCGGGCTAGGCTTAAGGCCGGGGCACAAATGCGGGCTAGGCTTAAGGCCGGGGCACAAGTGCGGGCTAGGCTTAAGGCCGGGGCACAAGTGCGGGCAAGGCTTAAGGCCGGGGCACAAGTGCGGGCTAGGCTTAAGGACGGGGCACAAGTGCGGGCTAGGCTTAAGGACGGGGCACAAGTGCGGCCTAGGCTTAAGGCCGGGGCACAAGTGCGGGATAGGCTTAAGGCCGGGGCACAAATGCGGGCTAGGCTTAAGGCCGGGGCACAAGTGCGGGATAGGCTTAAGGCCGGGGCACAAGTGCGGGATAGGCTTAAGGCCGGGGCACAAGTGCGGGCTAGGCTTAAGGCCGGGGCACAAGTGCGGGCTGGGCTTAAGGCCGGGGCACAAGTGCGAGCTAGGCTTAAGGCCTGGGCACAAGTGCGGGCTAGGCTTAAGGCCTGGGCACAAGTGCGGGCTAGGCTTAAGGCCTGGGCACAAGTGCGGGCTAGGCTTAAGGCCTGGGCACAAGTGCGGGCTATGCTTAAGGCTTGGGCACAAGTGCAGTGATGGCTAGGATCAAGGCAGGGGGCACAAGTGCTGGCTAGGCTTAAGGCCTGGGCACAAGTACGGGCTAGGCTTAAGGCCGGGGCACAAGTGCGGGCTAGGCTTAAGGCCAGGGCACAAGTGCGGGCTAAGCTTAAGGCCGGGGCAAAAGTGCGGGCTAGGCTTAAGGCCTGGGCACAAGTGCGGGCTAAGCTTAAGGCCTGGGCACAAGTGCGGGCTAGGTTTAAGGCCTGGGCACAAGAACGGGCTAGGCTTAAAGCCTGGGCACAAGTGCGGGCTAGGCTTAAGGCCTGGGCACAAGTGCGGGATAGGCTTAAGGCCTGGGCACAAGTGCGGGCTAGGCCTAAGGCCTGGGCACAAGTGTGGGCTAGGCTTAAGGCCTGGGCACAAGTGCGGGCTAGGCTTAAGGCCTGGGCACAAGTGCGGGCTAGGCTTAAGGCCTGGGCACAAGTGCTGGCTAGGCTTAAGGTCTGGGTAAAAGTGCAGTGCTGGCTAGGATCAAGGCACGGGACACAAGTGCTGGCTAGGCTTAAGGCATGGGCACAAGTGCAAGCTAGGCTTAAGGCCTGGGCACAAGTGCGGGCTAGGCTTAAGGCCTGGGCACAATTGCGGGCTAGGCTTAAGGCATGGGCACAAGTGCAGTGCTGACTAGGAGCAAGGCAGGGGCACAAGTGCTGGCTATGCTTAAGGCATGGGCACAAGTGCGGGCTAGGCTTAAGGCCTGGGCACAAGTGCGGGCTAGGCTTAAGGCCTGGGCACAAGTGCGGGCTAGGCTTAAAGCCTGGGCACAAGTGTGGGCTAGGCTTAAGGCCTGGGCACATGTGCGGGCTAGGCTTAAGGCCTGGGCACAAGTGCGGGCTAGGCTTAAGGCCTGGGCACAAGTGCGGGCTAGGCTTAAGGCCTGGGCACAAGTGCAGTGCTGGCTAGGATCAAGGCAGGGGGCACAAGTGCTGGCTTGGCTTAAGGCATGGGCACAAGTGCGAGCCAGGCTTAAGGCCTGGGCACAAGTGCGGGCTAGGCTTAAGGCCTGGGCACAAGTGCGGGCTAGGCTTAAGGCATGGGCACAAGTGCTGGCCATGATTAACGCAGGGGGCACAAGTGCGAGCTAGGCTTAAGGCCTGGGCACATTTGCGGGCTAGGCTTAAGGCCTGGGCAAAAGTGCGGGCTAGGCTTAAGGCCTGGGCACAAATGAGGGCTAGGCTTAAGGCCTGGGCAAAAGTGTGGGCTAGGCTTAAGGCCTGGGCACAAGTGCGGGCTAGGCTTAAGGCCTGGGCACAAGTGCGTGCTAGGCTTAAGGCATGGGCACAACTGCGGGCTAGGCTTAAGGCCTGGGCACAAGTGCGGGCTAGGCTTAAGGCCTGGGCACAAGTGCGGGCTAGGCTTAAGGCCTGGGCACAAATGAGGGCTAGGCTTAAGGCCTGGGCAAAAGTGTGGGCTAGGCTTAAGGCCTGGGCATAAGTGCGGGCTAGGCTTAAGGCCTGGGCACAAGTGCGGGCTAGGCTTAAGGCATGGGCACAACTGCGGGCTAGGCTTAAGGCCTGGGCACAAGTGCGGGCTAGGCTTAAGGCCGGGGCACAAGTGCGGGCTAGGCTTAAGGCCTGAACACAAGTGCGGGCTAGGCTTAAGGCCTGGGCACAAGTGCGAGCTAGGCTTAAGGCCTGGGCACAAGTGCGGGCTAGGCTTAATGCCTGGGCACAAGTGCGGGCTAGGCTTAAGGCCTGGGCACAAGTGCGGGCTAGGCTTAAGGCCTGGGCACAAGTGCGGGCTAGGCTTAAGGCCTGGGCACAAGTGCGGGCTAGGCTTAAGGCCTGGGCACAAGTGCGGGCTAGGCTTAAGGCCGGGGCACAAGTGCGGGCAAGGCTTAAGGCCGGGGCACAAGTGCGGGCTACGCTTAAGGCCGGGGCACAAGTGCGGGCTAGGCTTAAGGCCTGGGCACAAGTGCGGGCTAGGCTTAAAGCCTGGGCACAAGTGCGGGCTAGGCTTAAGGCCTGGGCACATGTGCCGGCTAGGCTTAAGGCCTGGGCACAAGTGCGGGCTAGGCTTAAGGCCTGGGCACAAGTGAGGGCTAGGCTTAAGGCCTGGGCACAAGTGCAGTGCTGGCTAGGATCAAGGCAGGGGGCACAAGTGCTGGCTAGGCTTAAGGCATGGGCACAAGTGCGAGCTAGGCTTAAGGCCTGGGCACAAGTGCGGGCTAGGCTTAAGGCCTGGGCACAAGTGCGGGCTAGGCTTAAGGCATGGGCACAAGTGCTGGCCAGGATTAACGCAGGGGGCACAAGTGCGGGCTAGGTTTAAGGCCTGGGCACATTTGCGGGCTAGGCTTAAGGCCTGGGCAAAAGTGCGGGCTAGGCTTAAGGCCTGGGCACAAATGAGGGCTAGGCTTAAGGCCTGGACAAAAGTGTGGGCTAGGCTTAAGGCCTGGGCACAAGTGCGGGCTAGGCTTAAGGCCTGGGCACAAGTGCGGGCTAGGCTTAAGGCATGGGCACAACTGCGGGCTAGGCTTAAGGCCTGGGCACAAGTGCGGGCTAGGCTTAAGGCCTGGGCACAAATGAGGGCTAGGCTTAAGGCCTGGGCAAAAGTGTGGGCTAGGCTTAAGGCCTGGGCATAAGTGCGGGCTAGGCTTAAGGCCTGGGCACAAGTGCGGGCTAGGCTTAAGGCATGGGCACAAGTGCGGGCTAGGCTTAAGGCCTGGGCACAAGTGCGGGCTAGGCTTAAGGCCGGGGCACAAGTGCGGGCTAAGCTTAAGGCCTGAACACAAGTGCGGGCTAGGCTTAAGGCCTGGGCAAAAGTGCGAGCTAGGCTTAAGGCCTGGGCACAAGAGCGGGCTAGGCTTAATGCCTGGGCACAAGTGCGGGCTAGGCTTAAGGCCTGGGCACAAGTGCGGGCTAGGCTTAAGGCCTGGGCACAAGTGCGGGCTAGGCTTAAGGCCTGGGCACAAGTGCGGGCTAGGCTTAAGGCCTGGGCACAAGTGCGGGCTAGGCTTAAGGCCGGGGCACAAGTGCGGGCAAGGCTTAAGGCCGGGACACAAGTGCGGGCTAGGCTGAAGGCTGGGGCACAAGTGCGGGCAAGGCTTAAAGCCGGGGCACAAGTGCGGGCTAGGCTTAAGGCCGGGGCACAAGTGCGGGCTAGGCTTAAGGCCGGGGCACAAGTGCGGGCTAGGTTTAAAGCCGGGGCACAAGTGCGGGCTAGGCTTAAGGCCTGGGCACAAGTGCAGGCTAGGCTTAAGGCCTGGGCACAAGTGCAGTGCTGGCTAGGATCAAGGCAGGGGGCACAAGTGCTGGCTAGGCTTAAGGCATGGGCACAAGTGCTGGCTAGGCTTAAGGCATACAGCTAACTCTTTGCACTCTTTGCATAAAGGGTTAGGCACCTAAAGGGGTGAAGAGCTAGCTTTCACCCCTCTACTCTGTACTTGGACATTTAGGACTAGATCCTTTGTTGTACAGTGCGGAGCCTCTCCATAACCCCATGCTCCAAGCGACCAGGCACTTCTTGTCTGTCCTCCGTGAATGGGTAATGCCTTCTTCCCCAATTACAGTCGTGCATGCGCATTCAGACGGGACAAGAGCGAAGAGCGTAAAGCTGGCCCTACGTGCATAACCAACGTGAAGCTGAAGACAAAAACAAACAAACAAGCATTCAAGGGGCTCAAAAGTGCGGGCTAGGCTTAAGGCCTGGGCACAAGTGCGGGCTAGGCTTAAGGCCTGGGCACAAGTGCGGGCTAGGCTTAAGGCCGGGGCACAAGTGCGGGCTAGGCTTAAGGCCTGGGCACAAGTGCAGTGCTGGCTAGGATCAAGGCAGGGGGCACAAGTGCTGGCTAGGCTTAAGGCATGAGCACAAGTGCGAGCTAGGCTTAAGGCCTGGGCACAAGTGCGGGCTAGGCTTAAGGCCTAGGCACAAGTGCGGGCTAGGCTTAAGGCCTAGGCACAAGTGCGGGCTAGGCTTAAGGCTTGGGCACAAGTGCAGTGCTGGCTAGGATCAAGGCAGGGGGTACAATTGCTGGCTAGGCTTAAGGCCGGGGCACAAGTGCTGGCTAGGCTTAAGGCCGGGGCACAAGTGCGGGCTAGGCTTAAGGCCTGGGCACAAGTGCGGGCTAGGCTTAAGGCCTGGGCACAAGTGCGGGCTAGGCTTAAGGCCGGGGCACAAGTGCGGGCTAGGCTTAAGGCCGGGGCACAAATGCGGGCTAGGCTTAAGGCCGGGGCACAAGTGCGGGCTAGGCTTAAGGCCGGGGCACAAGTGCGGGCAAGGCTTAAGGCCGGGGCACAAGTGCGGGCTAGGCTTAAGGACGGGGCACAAGTGCGGGCTAGGCTTAAGGACGGGGCACAAGTGCGGCCTAGGCTTAAGGCCGGGGCACAAGTGCGGGATAGGCTTAAGGCCGGGGCACAAATGCGGGCTAGGCTTAAGGCCGGGGCACAAGTGCGGGATAGGCTTAAGGCCGGGGCACAAGTGCGGGCTAGGCTTAAGGCCGGGGCACAAGTGCGGGCTAGGCTTAAGGCCGGGGCACAAGTGCGGGCTAGGCTTAAGGCCGGGGCACAAGTGCGGGCTAGGTTTAAAGCCGGGGCACAAGTGCGGGCTAGGCTTAAGGCCTGGGCACAAGTGCGGGCTAGGCTTAAGGCCTGGGCACAAGTGCAGTGCTGGCTAGGATCAAGGCAGGGGGCACAAGTGCTGGCTAGGCTTAAGGCATGGGCACAAGTGCAGGCTAGGCTTAAGGCATACAGCTAACTCTTTGCACTCTTTGCATAAAGGGTTAGGCACCTATAGGGGTGAAGAGCTAGCTTTCACCCCTCTACTCTGTACTTGGACATTTAGGACTAGATCCTTTGTTGTACAGTGCGGAGCCTCTCCATAACCCCATGCTCCAAGCGACCAGGCACTTCTTGTCTGTCCTCCGTGAATGGGTAATGCCTTCTTCCCCAATTACAGTCGTGCATGCGCATTCAGACGGGATAAGAGCGAAGAGCGTAAAGCTGGCCCTACGTGCATAACCAACGTGAAGCTGAAGACAAAAACAAACAAACAAGCATTCAAGGGGCTCAAAAGTGCGGGCTAGGCTTAAGGCCTGGGCACAAGTGCGGGCTAGGCTTAAGGCCTGGGCACAAGTGCGGGCTAGGCTTAAGGCCGGGGCACAAGTGCGGGCTAGGCTTAAGGCCTGGGCACAAGTGCAGTGCTGGCTAGGATCAAGGCAGGGGGCACAAGTGCTGGCTAGGCTTAAGGCATGAGCACAAGTGCGAGCTAGGCTTAAGGCCTGGGCACAAGTGCGGGCTAGGCTTAAGGCCTGGGCACAAGTGCGGGCTAGGCTTAAGACCTAGGCACAAGTGCGGGCTAGGCTTAAGGCTTGGGCACAAGTGCAGTGCTGGCTAGGATCAAGGCAGGGGGTACAAGTGCTGGCTAGGCTTAAGGCCGGGGCACAAGTGCTGGCTAGGCTTAAGGCCGGGGCACAAGTGCGGGCTAGGCTTAAGGCCTGGGCACAAGTGCGGGCTAGGCTTAAGGCCTGGGCACAAGTGCGGGCTAGGCTTAAGGCCGGGGCACAAGTGCGGGCTAGGCTTAAGGCCGGGGCACAAGTGCGGGCTAGGCTTAAGGCCGGGGCACAAATGCGGGCTAGTCTTAAGGCCGGGGCACAAGTGCGGGCTAGGCTTAAGGCCGGGGCACAAGTGCGGGCAAGGCTTAAGGCCGGGGCACAAGTGCGGGCTAGGCTTAAGGACGGGGCACAAGTGCGGGCTAGGCTTAAGGACGGGGCACAAGTGCGGGCTAGGCTTAAGGCCGGGGCACAAGTGCGGGCTAGGCTTAAGGACGGGGCACAAGTGCGGGCTAGGCTTAAGGCCGGGGCACAAGTGCGGGATAGGCTTAAGGCCGGGGCACAAGTGCGGGATAGGCTTAAGGCCGGGGCACAAGTGCGGGCTAGGCTTAAGGCCGGGGCACAAGTGCGGGCTAGGCTTAAGGCCGGGGCACAAGTGCGGGCTGGGCTTAAGGCCGGGGCACAAGTGCGAGCTAGGCTTAAGGCCTGGGCACAAGTGCGGGCTAGGCTTAAGGCCTGGGCACAAGTGCGGGCTAGGCTTAAGGCCTGGGCACAAGTGCGGGCTATGCTTAAGGCTTGGGCACAAGTGCAGTGATGGCTAGGCTTAAGGCCGGGGCACAAGTGAGGGCTAGACTTAAGGCCGGGGCACAAGTGCGGGCTTGACTTAAGGCCGGGGCACAAGTGCGGGCTAGACTTAAGGCAGGGGCACAAGTGCGGGCTAGGCTTAAGGCCGGGGCACAATTGCGGGCTAGGCTTAAGGCCGGGGCACAAGTGCGGGCTAGGCTTAAGGCCGGGGCACAATTGCGGGCTAGGCTTAAGGCCGGGGCACAAGTGCGGGCTAGGCTTAAGGCCTGGGCACAAGTGCGGGCTAGGCTTAAGGCCTGGGCACAAGTGTGGGCTAGGCTTAAGGCTTAGGCACAAGTGCGGGCTAGGCTTAAGGCCTGGGCACAAGTGCGGGCTAGGCTTAAGGCCTGGGCACAAGTGCGGCTAGGCTTAAGGCCTGGGCACAAGTGCTGGCTAGGCTTAAGGTCTGGGTAAAAGTGCAGTGCTGGCTAGGATCAAGGCAGGGGGCACAAGTGCTGGCTAGGCTTAAGGCATGGGCACAAGTGCAAGCTAGGCTTAAGGCCTGGGCACAAGTGCGGGCTAGGCTTAAGGCCTGGGCACAAGTGCGGGCTAGGCTTAAGGCATGGGCACAAGTGCAGTGCTGGCTAGGAGCAAGGCAGGGGGCACAAGTGCTGGCTATGCTTAAGGCATGGGCACAAGTGCGGGCTAGGCTTAAGGCCTGGGCACAAGTGCGGGCTAGGCTTAAGGCCTGGGCACAAGTGCGGGCTAGGCTTAAAGCCTGGGCACAAGTGCGGGCTAGGCTTAAGGCCTGGGCACATGTGCCGGCTAGGCTCAAGGCCTGGGCACAAGTGCGGGCTAGGCTTAAGGCCTGGGCACAAGTGAGGGCTAGGCTTAAGGCCTGGGCACAAGTGCAGTGCTGGCTAGGATCAAGGCAGGGGGCACAAGTGCTGGCTAGGCTTAAGGCATGGGCACAAGTGCGAGCTAGGCTTAAGGCCTGGGCACAAGTGCGGGCTAGGCTTAAGGCCTGGGCACAAGTGCGGGCTAGGCTTAAGGCATGGGCACAAGTGCTGGCCAGGATTAACGCAGGGGGCACAAGTGCGGGCTAGGCTTAAGGCCTGGGCACATTTGCGGGCTAGGCTTAAGGCCTGGGCAAAAGTGCGGGCTAGGCTTAAGGCCTGGGCACAAATGAGGGCTAGGCTTAAGGCCTGGACAAAAGTGTGGGCTAGGCTTAAGGCCTGGGCACAAGTGCGGGCTAGGCTTAAGGCCTGGGCACAAGTGCGGGCTAGGCTTAAGGCATGGGCACAACTGCGGGCTAGGCTTAAGGCCTGGGCACAAGTGCGGGCTAGGCTTAAGGCCTGGGCACAAATGAGGGCTAGGCTTAAGGCCTGGGCACAAATGAGGGCTAGGCTTAAGGCCTGGACAAAAGTGTGGGCTAGGCTTAAGGCCTGGGCACAAGTGCGGGCTAGGCTTAAGGCCTGGGCACAAGTGCGGGCTAGGCTTAAGGCATGGGCACAACTGCGGGCTAGGCTTAAGGCCTGGGCACAAGTGCGGGCTAGGCTTAAGGCCTGGGCACAAATGAGGGCTAGGCTTAAGGCCTGGGCAAAAGTGTGGGCTAGGCTTAAGGCCTGGGCATAAGTGCGGGCTAGGCTTAAGGCCTGGGCACAAGTGCGGGCTAGGCTTAAGGCATGGGCACAAGTGCGGGCTAGGCTTAAGGCCTGGGCACAAGTGCGGGCTAGGCTTAAGGCCGGGGCACAAGTGCGGGCTAGGCTTAAGGCCTGAACACAAGTGCGGGCTAGGCTTAAGGCCTGGGCACAAGTGCGAGCTAGGCTTAAGGCCTGGGCACAAGAGCGGGCTAGGCTTAATGCCTGGGCACAAGTGCGGGCTAGGCTTAAGGCCTGGGCACAAGTGCGGGCTAGGCTTAAGGCCTGGGCACAAGTGCGGGCTAGGCTTAAGGCCTGGGCACAAGTGCGGGCTAGGCTTAAGGCCTGGGCACAAGTGCGGGCTAGGCTTAAGGCCGGGGCACAAGTGCGGGCAAGGCTTAAGGCCGGGACACAAGTGCGGGCTAGGCTGAAGGCTGGGGCACAAGTGCGGGCAAGGCTTAAAGCCGGGGCACAAGTGCGGGCTAGGCTTAAGGCCGGGGCACAAGTGCGGGCTAGGCTTAAGGCCGGGGCACAAGTGCGGGCTAGGTTTAAAGCCGGGGCACAAGTGCGGGCTAGGCTTAAGGCCTGGGCACAAGTGCAGGCTAGGCTTAAGGCCTGGGCACAAGTGCAGTGCTGGCTAGGATCAAGGCAGGGGGCACAAGTGCTGGCTAGGCTTAAGGCATGGGCACAAGTGCTGGCTAGGCTTAAGGCATACAGCTAACTCTTTGCACTCTTTGCATAAAGGGTTAGGCACCTAAAGGGGTGAAGAGCTAGCTTTCACCCCTCTACTCTGTACTTGGACATTTAGGACTAGATCCTTTGTTGTACAGTGCGGAGCCTCTCCATAACCCCATGCTCCAAGCGACCAGGCACTTCTTGTCTGTCCTCCGTGAATGGGTAATGCCTTCTTCCCCAATTACAGTCGTGCATGCGCATTCAGACGGGACAAGAGCGAAGAGCGTAAAGCTGGCCCTACGTGCATAACCAACGTGAAGCTGAAGACAAAAACAAACAAACAAGCATTCAAGGGGCTCAAAAGTGCGGGCTAGGCTTAAGGCCTGGGCACAAGTGCGGGCTAGGCTTAAGGCCTGGGCACAAGTGCGGGCTAGGCTTAAGGCCGGGGCACAAGTGCGGGCTAGGCTTAAGGCCTGGGCACAAGTGCAGTGCTGGCTAGGATCAAGGCAGGGGGCACAAGTGCTGGCTAGGCTTAAGGCATGAGCACAAGTGCGAGCTAGGCTTAAGGCCTGGGCACAAGTGCGGGCTAGGCTTAAGGCCTAGGCACAAGTGCGGGCTAGGCTTAAGGCCTAGGCACAAGTGCGGGCTAGGCTTAAGGCTTGGGCACAAGTGCAGTGCTGGCTAGGATCAAGGCAGGGGGTACAATTGCTGGCTAGGCTTAAGGCCGGGGCACAAGTGCTGGCTAGGCTTAAGGCCGGGGCACAAGTGCGGGCTAGGCTTAAGGCCTGGGCACAAGTGCGGGCTAGGCTTAAGGCCTGGGCACAAGTGCGGGCTAGGCTTAAGGCCGGGGCACAAGTGCGGGCTAGGCTTAAGGCCGGGGCACAAATGCGGGCTAGGCTTAAGGCCGGGGCACAAGTGCGGGCTAGGCTTAAGGCCGGGGCACAAGTGCGGGCAAGGCTTAAGGCCGGGGCACAAGTGCGGGCTAGGCTTAAGGACGGGGCACAAGTGCGGGCTAGGCTTAAGGACGGGGCACAAGTGCGGCCTAGGCTTAAGGCCGGGGCACAAGTGCGGGATAGGCTTAAGGCCGGGGCACAAATGCGGGCTAGGCTTAAGGCCGGGGCACAAGTGCGGGATAGGCTTAAGGCCGGGGCACAAGTGCGGGATAGGCTTAAGGCCGGGGCACAAGTGCGGGCTAGGCTTAAGGCCGGGGCACAAGTGCGGGCTGGGCTTAAGGCCGGGGCACAAGTGCGAGCTAGGCTTAAGGCCTGGGCACAAGTGCGGGCTAGGCTTAAGGCCTGGGCACAAGTGCGGGCTAGGCTTAAGGCCTGGGCACAAGTGCGGGCTAGGCTTAAGGCCTGGGCACAAGTGCGGGCTATGCTTAAGGCTTGGGCACAAGTGCAGTGATGGCTAGGATCAAGGCAGGGGGCACAAGTGCTGGCTAGGCTTAAGGCCTGGGCACAAGTACGGGCTAGGCTTAAGGCCGGGGCACAAGTGCGGGCTAGGCTTAAGGCCAGGGCACAAGTGCGGGCTAAGCTTAAGGCCGGGGCAAAAGTGCGGGCTAGGCTTAAGGCCTGGGCACAAGTGCGGGCTAAGCTTAAGGCCTGGGCACAAGTGCGGGCTAGGTTTAAGGCCTGGGCACAAGAACGGGCTAGGCTTAAAGCCTGGGCACAAGTGCGGGCTAGGCTTAAGGCCTGGGCACAAGTGCGGGATAGGCTTAAGGCCTGGGCACAAGTGCGGGCTAGGCCTAAGGCCTGGGCACAAGTGTGGGCTAGGCTTAAGGCCTGGGCACAAGTGCGGGCTAGGCTTAAGGCCTGGGCACAAGTGCGGGCTAGGCTTAAGGCCTGGGCACAAGTGCTGGCTAGGCTTAAGGTCTGGGTAAAAGTGCAGTGCTGGCTAGGATCAAGGCACGGGACACAAGTGCTGGCTAGGCTTAAGGCATGGGCACAAGTGCAAGCTAGGCTTAAGGCCTGGGCACAAGTGCGGGCTAGGCTTAAGGCCTGGGCACAATTGCGGGCTAGGCTTAAGGCATGGGCACAAGTGCAGTGCTGACTAGGAGCAAGGCAGGGGCACAAGTGCTGGCTATGCTTAAGGCATGGGCACAAGTGCGGGCTAGGCTTAAGGCCTGGGCACAAGTGCGGGCTAGGCTTAAGGCCTGGGCACAAGTGCGGGCTAGGCTTAAAGCCTGGGCACAAGTGTGGGCTAGGCTTAAGGCCTGGGCACATGTGCGGGCTAGGCTTAAGGCCTGGGCACAAGTGCGGGCTAGGCTTAAGGCCTGGGCACAAGTGCGGGCTAGGCTTAAGGCCTGGGCACAAGTGCAGTGCTGGCTAGGATCAAGGCAGGGGGCACAAGTGCTGGCTTGGCTTAAGGCATGGGCACAAGTGCGAGCCAGGCTTAAGGCCTGGGCACAAGTGCGGGCTAGGCTTAAGGCCTGGGCACAAGTGCGGGCTAGGCTTAAGGCATGGGCACAAGTGCTGGCCATGATTAACGCAGGGGGCACAAGTGCGAGCTAGGCTTAAGGCCTGGGCACATTTGCGGGCTAGGCTTAAGGCCTGGGCAAAAGTGCGGGCTAGGCTTAAGGCCTGGGCACAAATGAGGGCTAGGCTTAAGGCCTGGGCAAAAGTGTGGGCTAGGCTTAAGGCCTGGGCACAAGTGCGGGCTAGGCTTAAGGCCTGGGCACAAGTGCGTGCTAGGCTTAAGGCATGGGCACAACTGCGGGCTAGGCTTAAGGCCTGGGCACAAGTGCGGGCTAGGCTTAAGGCCTGGGCACAAGTGCGGGCTAGGCTTAAGGCCTGGGCACAAATGAGGGCTAGGCTTAAGGCCTGGGCAAAAGTGTGGGCTAGGCTTAAGGCCTGGGCATAAGTGCGGGCTAGGCTTAAGGCCTGGGCACAAGTGCGGGCTAGGCTTAAGGCATGGGCACAACTGCGGGCTAGGCTTAAGGCCTGGGCACAAGTGCGGGCTAGGCTTAAGGCCGGGGCACAAGTGCGGGCTAGGCTTAAGGCCTGAACACAAGTGCGGGCTAGGCTTAAGGCCTGGGCACAAGTGCGAGCTAGGCTTAAGGCCTGGGCACAAGTGCGGGCTAGGCTTAATGCCTGGGCACAAGTGCGGGCTAGGCTTAAGGCCTGGGCACAAGTGCGGGCTAGGCTTAAGGCCTGGGCACAAGTGCGGGCTAGGCTTAAGGCCTGGGCACAAGTGCGGGCTAGGCTTAAGGCCTGGGCACAAGTGCGGGCTAGGCTTAAGGCCGGGGCACAAGTGCGGGCAAGGCTTAAGGCCGGGGCACAAGTGCGGGCTACGCTTAAGGCCGGGGCACAAGTGCGGGCTAGGCTTAAGGCCTGGGCACAAGTGCGGGCTAGGCTTAAAGCCTGGGCACAAGTGCGGGCTAGGCTTAAGGCCTGGGCACATGTGCCGGCTAGGCTTAAGGCCTGGGCACAAGTGCGGGCTAGGCTTAAGGCCTGGGCACAAGTGAGGGCTAGGCTTAAGGCCTGGGCACAAGTGCAGTGCTGGCTAGGATCAAGGCAGGGGGCACAAGTGCTGGCTAGGCTTAAGGCATGGGCACAAGTGCGAGCTAGGCTTAAGGCCTGGGCACAAGTGCGGGCTAGGCTTAAGGCCTGGGCACAAGTGCGGGCTAGGCTTAAGGCATGGGCACAAGTGCTGGCCAGGATTAACGCAGGGGGCACAAGTGCGGGCTAGGTTTAAGGCCTGGGCACATTTGCGGGCTAGGCTTAAGGCCTGGGCAAAAGTGCGGGCTAGGCTTAAGGCCTGGGCACAAATGAGGGCTAGGCTTAAGGCCTGGACAAAAGTGTGGGCTAGGCTTAAGGCCTGGGCACAAGTGCGGGCTAGGCTTAAGGCCTGGGCACAAGTGCGGGCTAGGCTTAAGGCATGGGCACAACTGCGGGCTAGGCTTAAGGCCTGGGCACAAGTGCGGGCTAGGCTTAAGGCCTGGGCACAAATGAGGGCTAGGCTTAAGGCCTGGGCAAAAGTGTGGGCTAGGCTTAAGGCCTGGGCATAAGTGCGGGCTAGGCTTAAGGCCTGGGCACAAGTGCGGGCTAGGCTTAAGGCATGGGCACAAGTGCGGGCTAGGCTTAAGGCCTGGGCACAAGTGCGGGCTAGGCTTAAGGCCGGGGCACAAGTGCGGGCTAAGCTTAAGGCCTGAACACAAGTGCGGGCTAGGCTTAAGGCCTGGGCAAAAGTGCGAGCTAGGCTTAAGGCCTGGGCACAAGAGCGGGCTAGGCTTAATGCCTGGGCACAAGTGCGGGCTAGGCTTAAGGCCTGGGCACAAGTGCGGGCTAGGCTTAAGGCCTGGGCACAAGTGCGGGCTAGGCTTAAGGCCTGGGCACAAGTGCGGGCTAGGCTTAAGGCCTGGGCACAAGTGCGGGCTAGGCTTAAGGCCGGGGCACAAGTGCGGGCAAGGCTTAAGGCCGGGACACAAGTGCGGGCTAGGCTGAAGGCTGGGGCACAAGTGCGGGCAAGGCTTAAAGCCGGGGCACAAGTGCGGGCTAGGCTTAAGGCCGGGGCACAAGTGCGGGCTAGGCTTAAGGCCGGGGCACAAGTGCGGGCTAGGTTTAAAGCCGGGGCACAAGTGCGGGCTAGGCTTAAGGCCTGGGCACAAGTGCAGGCTAGGCTTAAGGCCTGGGCACAAGTGCAGTGCTGGCTAGGATCAAGGCAGGGGGCACAAGTGCTGGCTAGGCTTAAGGCATGGGCACAAGTGCTGGCTAGGCTTAAGGCATACAGCTAACTCTTTGCACTCTTTGCATAAAGGGTTAGGCACCTAAAGGGGTGAAGAGCTAGCTTTCACCCCTCTACTCTGTACTTGGACATTTAGGACTAGATCCTTTGTTGTACAGTGCGGAGCCTCTCCATAACCCCATGCTCCAAGCGACCAGGCACTTCTTGTCTGTCCTCCGTGAATGGGTAATGCCTTCTTCCCCAATTACAGTCGTGCATGCGCATTCAGACGGGACAAGAGCGAAGAGCGTAAAGCTGGCCCTACGTGCATAACCAACGTGAAGCTGAAGACAAAAACAAACAAACAAGCATTCAAGGGGCTCAAAAGTGCGGGCTAGGCTTAAGGCCTGGGCACAAGTGCGGGCTAGGCTTAAGGCCTGGGCACAAGTGCGGGCTAGGCTTAAGGCCGGGGCACAAGTGCGGGCTAGGCTTAAGGCCTGGGCACAAGTGCAGTGCTGGCTAGGATCAAGGCAGGGGGCACAAGTGCTGGCTAGGCTTAAGGCATGAGCACAAGTGCGAGCTAGGCTTAAGGCCTGGGCACAAGTGCGGGCTAGGCTTAAGGCCTAGGCACAAGTGCGGGCTAGGCTTAAGGCCTAGGCACAAGTGCGGGCTAGGCTTAAGGCTTGGGCACAAGTGCAGTGCTGGCTAGGATCAAGGCAGGGGGTACAATTGCTGGCTAGGCTTAAGGCCGGGGCACAAGTGCTGGCTAGGCTTAAGGCCGGGGCACAAGTGCGGGCTAGGCTTAAGGCCTGGGCACAAGTGCGGGCTAGGCTTAAGGCCTGGGCACAAGTGCGGGCTAGGCTTAAGGCCGGGGCACAAGTGCGGGCTAGGCTTAAGGCCGGGGCACAAATGCGGGCTAGGCTTAAGGCCGGGGCACAAGTGCGGGCTAGGCTTAAGGCCGGGGCACAAGTGCGGGCAAGGCTTAAGGCCGGGGCACAAGTGCGGGCTAGGCTTAAGGACGGGGCACAAGTGCGGGCTAGGCTTAAGGACGGGGCACAAGTGCGGCCTAGGCTTAAGGCCGGGGCACAAGTGCGGGATAGGCTTAAGGCCGGGGCACAAATGCGGGCTAGGCTTAAGGCCGGGGCACAAGTGCGGGATAGGCTTAAGGCCGGGGCACAAGTGCGGGCTAGGCTTAAGGCCGGGGCACAAGTGCGGGCTAGGCTTAAGGCCGGGGCACAAGTGCGGGCTAGGCTTAAGGCCGGGGCACAAGTGCGGGCTAGGTTTAAAGCCGGGGCACAAGTGCGGGCTAGGCTTAAGGCCTGGGCACAAGTGCGGGCTAGGCTTAAGGCCTGGGCACAAGTGCAGTGCTGGCTAGGATCAAGGCAGGGGGCACAAGTGCTGGCTAGGCTTAAGGCATGGGCACAAGTGCAGGCTAGGCTTAAGGCATACAGCTAACTCTTTGCACTCTTTGCATAAAGGGTTAGGCACCTATAGGGGTGAAGAGCTAGCTTTCACCCCTCTACTCTGTACTTGGACATTTAGGACTAGATCCTTTGTTGTACAGTGCGGAGCCTCTCCATAACCCCATGCTCCAAGCGACCAGGCACTTCTTGTCTGTCCTCCGTGAATGGGTAATGCCTTCTTCCCCAATTACAGTCGTGCATGCGCATTCAGACGGGATAAGAGCGAAGAGCGTAAAGCTGGCCCTACGTGCATAACCAACGTGAAGCTGAAGACAAAAACAAACAAACAAGCATTCAAGGGGCTCAAAAGTGCGGGCTAGGCTTAAGGCCTGGGCACAAGTGCGGGCTAGGCTTAAGGCCTGGGCACAAGTGCGGGCTAGGCTTAAGGCCGGGGCACAAGTGCGGGCTAGGCTTAAGGCCTGGGCACAAGTGCAGTGCTGGCTAGGATCAAGGCAGGGGGCACAAGTGCTGGCTAGGCTTAAGGCATGAGCACAAGTGCGAGCTAGGCTTAAGGCCTGGGCACAAGTGCGGGCTAGGCTTAAGGCCTGGGCACAAGTGCGGGCTAGGCTTAAGACCTAGGCACAAGTGCGGGCTAGGCTTAAGGCTTGGGCACAAGTGCAGTGCTGGCTAGGATCAAGGCAGGGGGTACAAGTGCTGGCTAGGCTTAAGGCCGGGGCACAAGTGCTGGCTAGGCTTAAGGCCGGGGCACAAGTGCGGGCTAGGCTTAAGGCCTGGGCACAAGTGCGGGCTAGGCTTAAGGCCTGGGCACAAGTGCGGGCTAGGCTTAAGGCCGGGGCACAAGTGCGGGCTAGGCTTAAGGCCGGGGCACAAGTGCGGGCTAGGCTTAAGGCCGGGGCACAAATGCGGGCTAGTCTTAAGGCCGGGGCACAAGTGCGGGCTAGGCTTAAGGCCGGGGCACAAGTGCGGGCAAGGCTTAAGGCCGGGGCACAAGTGCGGGCTAGGCTTAAGGACGGGGCACAAGTGCGGGCTAGGCTTAAGGACGGGGCACAAGTGCGGGCTAGGCTTAAGGCCGGGGCACAAGTGCGGGCTAGGCTTAAGGACGGGGCACAAGTGCGGGCTAGGCTTAAGGCCGGGGCACAAGTGCGGGATAGGCTTAAGGCCGGGGCACAAGTGCGGGATAGGCTTAAGGCCGGGGCACAAGTGCGGGCTAGGCTTAAGGCCGGGGCACAAGTGCGGGCTAGGCTTAAGGCCGGGGCACAAGTGCGGGCTGGGCTTAAGGCCGGGGCACAAGTGCGAGCTAGGCTTAAGGCCTGGGCACAAGTGCGGGCTAGGCTTAAGGCCTGGGCACAAGTGCGGGCTAGGCTTAAGGCCTGGGCACAAGTGCGGGCTATGCTTAAGGCTTGGGCACAAGTGCAGTGATGGCTAGGCTTAAGGCCGGGGCACAAGTGAGGGCTAGACTTAAGGCCGGGGCACAAGTGCGGGCTTGACTTAAGGCCGGGGCACAAGTGCGGGCTAGACTTAAGGCAGGGGCACAAGTGCGGGCTAGGCTTAAGGCCGGGGCACAATTGCGGGCTAGGCTTAAGGCCGGGGCACAAGTGCGGGCTAGGCTTAAGGCCGGGGCACAATTGCGGGCTAGGCTTAAGGCCGGGGCACAAGTGCGGGCTAGGCTTAAGGCCTGGGCACAAGTGCGGGCTAGGCTTAAGGCCTGGGCACAAGTGTGGGCTAGGCTTAAGGCTTAGGCACAAGTGCGGGCTAGGCTTAAGGCCTGGGCACAAGTGCGGGCTAGGCTTAAGGCCTGGGCACAAGTGCGGCTAGGCTTAAGGCCTGGGCACAAGTGCTGGCTAGGCTTAAGGTCTGGGTAAAAGTGCAGTGCTGGCTAGGATCAAGGCAGGGGGCACAAGTGCTGGCTAGGCTTAAGGCATGGGCACAAGTGCAAGCTAGGCTTAAGGCCTGGGCACAAGTGCGGGCTAGGCTTAAGGCCTGGGCACAAGTGCGGGCTAGGCTTAAGGCATGGGCACAAGTGCAGTGCTGGCTAGGAGCAAGGCAGGGGGCACAAGTGCTGGCTATGCTTAAGGCATGGGCACAAGTGCGGGCTAGGCTTAAGGCCTGGGCACAAGTGCGGGCTAGGCTTAAGGCCTGGGCACAAGTGCGGGCTAGGCTTAAAGCCTGGGCACAAGTGCGGGCTAGGCTTAAGGCCTGGGCACATGTGCCGGCTAGGCTCAAGGCCTGGGCACAAGTGCGGGCTAGGCTTAAGGCCTGGGCACAAGTGAGGGCTAGGCTTAAGGCCTGGGCACAAGTGCAGTGCTGGCTAGGATCAAGGCAGGGGGCACAAGTGCTGGCTAGGCTTAAGGCATGGGCACAAGTGCGAGCTAGGCTTAAGGCCTGGGCACAAGTGCGGGCTAGGCTTAAGGCCTGGGCACAAGTGCGGGCTAGGCTTAAGGCATGGGCACAAGTGCTGGCCAGGATTAACGCAGGGGGCACAAGTGCGGGCTAGGCTTAAGGCCTGGGCACATTTGCGGGCTAGGCTTAAGGCCTGGGCAAAAGTGCGGGCTAGGCTTAAGGCCTGGGCACAAATGAGGGCTAGGCTTAAGGCCTGGACAAAAGTGTGGGCTAGGCTTAAGGCCTGGGCACAAGTGCGGGCTAGGCTTAAGGCCTGGGCACAAGTGCGGGCTAGGCTTAAGGCATGGGCACAACTGCGGGCTAGGCTTAAGGCCTGGGCACAAGTGCGGGCTAGGCTTAAGGCCTGGGCACAAATGAGGGCTAGGCTTAAGGCCTGGGCAAAAGTGTGGGCTAGGCTTAAGGCCTGGGCATAAGTGCGGGCTAGGCTTAAGGCCTGGGCACAAGTGCGGGCTAGGCTTAAGGCATGGGCACAAGTGCGGGCTAGGCTTAAGGCCTGGGCACAAGTGCGGGCTAGGCTTAAGGCCGGGGCACAAGTGCGGGCTAGGCTTAAGGCCTGAACACAAGTGCGGGCTAGGCTTAAGGCCTGGGCACAAGTGCGAGCTAGGCTTAAGGCCTGGGCACAAGAGCGGGCTAGGCTTAATGCCTGGGCACAAGTGCGGGCTAGGCTTAAGGCCTGGGCACAAGTGCGGGCTAGGCTTAAGGCCTGGGCACAAGTGCGGGCTAGGCTTAAGGCCTGGGCACAAGTGCGGGCTAGGCTTAAGGCCTGGGCACAAGTGCGGGCTAGGCTTAAGGCCGGGGCACAAGTGCGGGCAAGGCTTAAGGCCGGGACACAAGTGCGGGCTAGGCTGAAGGCTGGGGCACAAGTGCGGGCAAGGCTTAAAGCCGGGGCACAAGTGCGGGCTAGGCTTAAGGCCGGGGCACAAGTGCGGGCTAGGCTTAAGGCCGGGGCACAAGTGCGGGCTAGGTTTAAAGCCGGGGCACAAGTGCGGGCTAGGCTTAAGGCCTGGGCACAAGTGCAGGCTAGGCTTAAGGCCTGGGCACAAGTGCAGTGCTGGCTAGGATCAAGGCAGGGGGCACAAGTGCTGGCTAGGCTTAAGGCATGGGCACAAGTGCTGGCTAGGCTTAAGGCATACAGCTAACTCTTTGCACTCTTTGCATAAAGGGTTAGGCACCTAAAGGGGTGAAGAGCTAGCTTTCACCCCTCTACTCTGTACTTGGACATTTAGGACTAGATCCTTTGTTGTACAGTGCGGAGCCTCTCCATAACCCCATGCTCCAAGCGACCAGGCACTTCTTGTCTGTCCTCCGTGAATGGGTAATGCCTTCTTCCCCAATTACAGTCGTGCATGCGCATTCAGACGGGACAAGAGCGAAGAGCGTAAAGCTGGCCCTACGTGCATAACCAACGTGAAGCTGAAGACAAAAACAAACAAACAAGCATTCAAGGGGCTCAAAAGTGCGGGCTAGGCTTAAGGCCTGGGCACAAGTGCGGGCTAGGCTTAAGGCCTGGGCACAAGTGCGGGCTAGGCTTAAGGCCGGGGCACAAGTGCGGGCTAGGCTTAAGGCCTGGGCACAAGTGCAGTGCTGGCTAGGATCAAGGCAGGGGGCACAAGTGCTGGCTAGGCTTAAGGCATGAGCACAAGTGCGAGCTAGGCTTAAGGCCTGGGCACAAGTGCGGGCTAGGCTTAAGGCCTAGGCACAAGTGCGGGCTAGGCTTAAGGCCTAGGCACAAGTGCGGGCTAGGCTTAAGGCTTGGGCACAAGTGCAGTGCTGGCTAGGATCAAGGCAGGGGGTACAATTGCTGGCTAGGCTTAAGGCCGGGGCACAAGTGCTGGCTAGGCTTAAGGCCGGGGCACAAGTGCGGGCTAGGCTTAAGGCCTGGGCACAAGTGCGGGCTAGGCTTAAGGCCTGGGCACAAGTGCGGGCTAGGCTTAAGGCCGGGGCACAAGTGCGGGCTAGGCTTAAGGCCGGGGCACAAATGCGGGCTAGGCTTAAGGCCGGGGCACAAGTGCGGGCTAGGCTTAAGGCCGGGGCACAAGTGCGGGCAAGGCTTAAGGCCGGGGCACAAGTGCGGGCTAGGCTTAAGGACGGGGCACAAGTGCGGGCTAGGCTTAAGGACGGGGCACAAGTGCGGCCTAGGCTTAAGGCCGGGGCACAAGTGCGGGATAGGCTTAAGGCCGGGGCACAAATGCGGGCTAGGCTTAAGGCCGGGGCACAAGTGCGGGATAGGCTTAAGGCCGGGGCACAAGTGCGGGATAGGCTTAAGGCCGGGGCACAAGTGCGGGCTAGGCTTAAGGCCGGGGCACAAGTGCGGGCTGGGCTTAAGGCCGGGGCACAAGTGCGAGCTAGGCTTAAGGCCTGGGCACAAGTGCGGGCTAGGCTTAAGGCCTGGGCACAAGTGCGGGCTAGGCTTAAGGCCTGGGCACAAGTGCGGGCTAGGCTTAAGGCCTGGGCACAAGTGCGGGCTATGCTTAAGGCTTGGGCACAAGTGCAGTGATGGCTAGGATCAAGGCAGGGGGCACAAGTGCTGGCTAGGCTTAAGGCCTGGGCACAAGTACGGGCTAGGCTTAAGGCCGGGGCACAAGTGCGGGCTAGGCTTAAGGCCAGGGCACAAGTGCGGGCTAAGCTTAAGGCCGGGGCAAAAGTGCGGGCTAGGCTTAAGGCCTGGGCACAAGTGCGGGCTAAGCTTAAGGCCTGGGCACAAGTGCGGGCTAGGTTTAAGGCCTGGGCACAAGAACGGGCTAGGCTTAAAGCCTGGGCACAAGTGCGGGCTAGGCTTAAGGCCTGGGCACAAGTGCGGGATAGGCTTAAGGCCTGGGCACAAGTGCGGGCTAGGCTTAAGGCCTGGGCACAAGTGCGAGCTAGGCTTAAGGCCTGGGCACAAGAGCGGGCTAGGCTTAATGCCTGGGCACAAGTGCGGGCTAGGCTTAAGGCCTGGGCACAAGTGCGGGCTAGGCTTAAGGCCTGGGCACAAGTGCGGGCTAGGCTTAAGGCCTGGGCACAAGTGCGGGCTAGGCTTAAGGCCTGGGCACAAGTGCGGGCTAGGCTTAAGGCCGGGGCACAAGTGCGGGCAAGGCTTAAGGCCGGGACACAAGTGCGGGCTAGGCTGAAGGCTGGGGCACAAGTGCGGGCAAGGCTTAAAGCCGGGGCACAAGTGCGGGCTAGGCTTAAGGCCGGGGCACAAGTGCGGGCTAGGCTTAAGGCCGGGGCACAAGTGCGGGCTAGGTTTAAAGCCGGGGCACAAGTGCGGGCTAGGCTTAAGGCCTGGGCACAAGTGCAGGCTAGGCTTAAGGCCTGGGCACAAGTGCAGTGCTGGCTAGGATCAAGGCAGGGGGCACAAGTGCTGGCTAGGCTTAAGGCATGGGCACAAGTGCTGGCTAGGCTTAAGGCATACAGCTAACTCTTTGCACTCTTTGCATAAAGGGTTAGGCACCTAAAGGGGTGAAGAGCTAGCTTTCACCCCTCTACTCTGTACTTGGACATTTAGGACTAGATCCTTTGTTGTACAGTGCGGAGCCTCTCCATAACCCCATGCTCCAAGCGACCAGGCACTTCTTGTCTGTCCTCCGTGAATGGGTAATGCCTTCTTCCCCAATTACAGTCGTGCATGCGCATTCAGACGGGACAAGAGCGAAGAGCGTAAAGCTGGCCCTACGTGCATAACCAACGTGAAGCTGAAGACAAAAACAAACAAACAAGCATTCAAGGGGCTCAAAAGTGCGGGCTAGGCTTAAGGCCTGGGCACAAGTGCGGGCTAGGCTTAAGGCCTGGGCACAAGTGCGGGCTAGGCTTAAGGCCGGGGCACAAGTGCGGGCTAGGCTTAAGGCCTGGGCACAAGTGCAGTGCTGGCTAGGATCAAGGCAGGGGGCACAAGTGCTGGCTAGGCTTAAGGCATGAGCACAAGTGCGAGCTAGGCTTAAGGCCTGGGCACAAGTGCGGGCTAGGCTTAAGGCCTAGGCACAAGTGCGGGCTAGGCTTAAGGCCTAGGCACAAGTGCGGGCTAGGCTTAAGGCTTGGGCACAAGTGCAGTGCTGGCTAGGATCAAGGCAGGGGGTACAATTGCTGGCTAGGCTTAAGGCCGGGGCACAAGTGCTGGCTAGGCTTAAGGCCGGGGCACAAGTGCGGGCTAGGCTTAAGGCCTGGGCACAAGTGCGGGCTAGGCTTAAGGCCTGGGCACAAGTGCGGGCTAGGCTTAAGGCCGGGGCACAAGTGCGGGCTAGGCTTAAGGCCGGGGCACAAATGCGGGCTAGGCTTAAGGCCGGGGCACAAGTGCGGGCTAGGCTTAAGGCCGGGGCACAAGTGCGGGCAAGGCTTAAGGCCGGGGCACAAGTGCGGGCTAGGCTTAAGGACGGGGCACAAGTGCGGGCTAGGCTTAAGGACGGGGCACAAGTGCGGCCTAGGCTTAAGGCCGGGGCACAAGTGCGGGATAGGCTTAAGGCCGGGGCACAAATGCGGGCTAGGCTTAAGGCCGGGGCACAAGTGCGGGATAGGCTTAAGGCCGGGGCACAAGTGCGGGATAGGCTTAAGGCCGGGGCACAAGTGCGGGCTAGGCTTAAGGCCGGGGCACAAGTGCGGGCTGGGCTTAAGGCCGGGGCACAAGTGCGAGCTAGGCTTAAGGCCTGGGCACAAGTGCGGGCTAGGCTTAAGGCCTGGGCACAAGTGCGGGCTAGGCTTAAGGCCTGGGCACAAGTGCGGGCTAGGCTTAAGGCCTGGGCACAAGTGCGGGCTATGCTTAAGGCTTGGGCACAAGTGCAGTGATGGCTAGGATCAAGGCAGGGGGCACAAGTGCTGGCTAGGCTTAAGGCCTGGGCACAAGTACGGGCTAGGCTTAAGGCCGGGGCACAAGTGCGGGCTAGGCTTAAGGCCAGGGCACAAGTGCGGGCTAAGCTTAAGGCCGGGGCAAAAGTGCGGGCTAGGCTTAAGGCCTGGGCACAAGTGCGGGCTAAGCTTAAGGCCTGGGCACAAGTGCGGGCTAGGTTTAAGGCCTGGGCACAAGAACGGGCTAGGCTTAAAGCCTGGGCACAAGTGCGGGCTAGGCTTAAGGCCTGGGCACAAGTGCGGGATAGGCTTAAGGCCTGGGCACAAGTGCGGGCTAGGCCTAAGGCCTGGGCACAAGTGTGGGCTAGGCTTAAGGCCTGGGCACAAGTGCGGGCTAGGCTTAAGGCCTGGGCACAAGTGCGGGCTAGGCTTAAGGCCTGGGCACAAGTGCTGGCTAGGCTTAAGGTCTGGGTAAAAGTGCAGTGCTGGCTAGGATCAAGGCACGGGACACAAGTGCTGGCTAGGCTTAAGGCATGGGCACAAGTGCAAGCTAGGCTTAAGGCCTGGGCACAAGTGCGGGCTAGGCTTAAGGCCTGGGCACAATTGCGGGCTAGGCTTAAGGCATGGGCACAAGTGCAGTGCTGACTAGGAGCAAGGCAGGGGCACAAGTGCTGGCTATGCTTAAGGCATGGGCACAAGTGCGGGCTAGGCTTAAGGCCTGGGCACAAGTGCGGGCTAGGCTTAAGGCCTGGGCACAAGTGCGGGCTAGGCTTAAAGCCTGGGCACAAGTGTGGGCTAGGCTTAAGGCCTGGGCACATGTGCGGGCTAGGCTTAAGGCCTGGGCACAAGTGCGGGCTAGGCTTAAGGCCTGGGCACAAGTGCGGGCTAGGCTTAAGGCCTGGGCACAAGTGCAGTGCTGGCTAGGATCAAGGCAGGGGGCACAAGTGCTGGCTTGGCTTAAGGCATGGGCACAAGTGCGAGCCAGGCTTAAGGCCTGGGCACAAGTGCGGGCTAGGCTTAAGGCCTGGGCACAAGTGCGGGCTAGGCTTAAGGCATGGGCACAAGTGCTGGCCATGATTAACGCAGGGGGCACAAGTGCGAGCTAGGCTTAAGGCCTGGGCACATTTGCGGGCTAGGCTTAAGGCCTGGGCAAAAGTGCGGGCTAGGCTTAAGGCCTGGGCACAAATGAGGGCTAGGCTTAAGGCCTGGGCAAAAGTGTGGGCTAGGCTTAAGGCCTGGGCACAAGTGCGGGCTAGGCTTAAGGCCTGGGCACAAGTGCGTGCTAGGCTTAAGGCATGGGCACAACTGCGGGCTAGGCTTAAGGCCTGGGCACAAGTGCGGGCTAGGCTTAAGGCCTGGGCACAAGTGCGGGCTAGGCTTAAGGCCTGGGCACAAATGAGGGCTAGGCTTAAGGCCTGGGCAAAAGTGTGGGCTAGGCTTAAGGCCTGGGCATAAGTGCGGGCTAGGCTTAAGGCCTGGGCACAAGTGCGGGCTAGGCTTAAGGCATGGGCACAACTGCGGGCTAGGCTTAAGGCCTGGGCACAAGTGCGGGCTAGGCTTAAGGCCGGGGCACAAGTGCGGGCTAGGCTTAAGGCCTGAACACAAGTGCGGGCTAGGCTTAAGGCCTGGGCACAAGTGCGAGCTAGGCTTAAGGCCTGGGCACAAGTGCGGGCTAGGCTTAATGCCTGGGCACAAGTGCGGGCTAGGCTTAAGGCCTGGGCACAAGTGCGGGCTAGGCTTAAGGCCTGGGCACAAGTGCGGGCTAGGCTTAAGGCCTGGGCACAAGTGCGGGCTAGGCTTAAGGCCTGGGCACAAGTGCGGGCTAGGCTTAAGGCCGGGGCACAAGTGCGGGCAAGGCTTAAGGCCGGGGCACAAGTGCGGGCTACGCTTAAGGCCGGGGCACAAGTGCGGGCAAGGCTTAAAGCCGGGGCACAAGTGCGGGCTAGGCTTAAGGCCGGGGCACAAGTGCGGGCTAGGCTTAAGGCCGGGGCACAAGTGCGGGCTAGGTTTAAAGCCGGGGCACACGTGCGGGCTAGGCTTAAGGCCTGGGCACAAGTGCGGGCTAGGCTTAAGGCCTGGGCACAAGTGCAGTGCTGGCTAGGATCAAGGCAGGGGGCACAAGTGCTGGCTAGGCTTAAGGCATGGGCACAAGTGCAGGCTAGGCTTAAGGCATACAGCTAACTCTTTGCACTCTTTGCATAAAGGGTTAGGCACCTATAGGGGTGAAGAGCTAGCTTTCACCCCTCTACTCTGTACTTGGACATTTAGGACTAGATCCTTTGTTGTACAGTGCGGAGCCTCTCCATAACCCCATGCTCCAAGCGACCAGGCACTTCTTGTCTGTCCTCCGTGAATGGGTAATGCCTTCTTCCCCAATTACAGTCGTGCATGCGCATTCAGACGGGACAAGAGCGAAGAGCGTAAAGCTGGCCCTACGTGCATAACCAACGTGAAGCTGAAGACAAAAACAAACAAACAAGCATTCAAGGGGCTCAAAAGTGCGGGCTAGGCTTAAGGCCTGGGCACAAGTGCGGGCTAGGCTTAAGGCCTGGGCACAAGTGCGGGCTAGGCTTAAGGCCGGGGCACAAGTGCGGGCTAGGCTTAAGGCCTGGGCACAAGTGCAGTGCTGGCTAGGATCAAGGCAGGGGGCACAAGTGCTGGCTAGGCTTAAGGCATGAGCACAAGTGCGAGCTAGGCTTAAGGCCTGGGCACAAGTGCGGGCTAGGCTTAAGGCCTGGGCACAAGTGCGGGCTAGGCTTAAGGCCTAGGCACAAGTGCGGGCTAGGCTTAAAGCTTGGGCACAAGTGCAGTGCTGGCTAGGATCAAGGCAGGGGGTACAAGTGCTGGCTAGGCTTAAGGCCGGGGCACAAGTGCTGGCTAGGCTTAAGGCCGGGGCACAAGTGCGGGCTAGGCTTAAGGCCTGGGCACAAGTGCGGGCTAGGCTTAAGGCCTGGGCACAAGTGCGGGCTAGGCTTAAGGCCGGGGCACAAGTGCGGGCTAGGCTTAAGGCCGGGGCACAAGTGCGGGCTAGGCTTAAGGCCGGGGCACAAATGCGGGCTAGGCTTAAGGCCGGGGCACAAGTGCGGGCTAGGCTTAAGGCCGGGGCACAAGTGCGGGCAAGGCTTAAGGCCGGGGCACAAGTGCGGGCTAGGCTTAAGGACGGGGCACAAGTGCGGGCTAGGCTTAAGGACGGGGCACAAGTGCGGGCTAGGCTTAAGGCCGGGGCACAAGTGCGGGCTAGGCTTAAGGACGGGGCACAAGTGCGGGCTAGGCTTAAGGCCGGGGCACAAGTGCGGGATAGGCTTAAGGCCGGAGCACAAGTGCGGGATAGGCTTAAGGCCGGGGCACAAGTGCGGGCTAGGCTTAAGGCCGGGGCACAAGTGCGGGCTAGGCTTAAGGCCGGGGCACAAGTGCGGGCTGGGCTTAAGGCCGGGGCACAAGTGCGAGCTAGGCTTAAGGCCTGGGCACAAGTGCGGGCTAGGCTTAAGGCCTGGGCACAAGTGCGGGCTAGGCTTAAGGCCTGGGCACAAGTGCGGGCTATGCTTAAGGCTTGGGCACAAGTGCAGTGATGGCTAGGCTTAAGGCCGGGGCACAAGTGAGGGCTAGACTTAAGGCCGGGGCACAAGTGCGGGCTTGACTTAAGGCCGGGGCACAAGTGCGGGCTAGGCTTAAGGCCGGGGCACAATTGCGGGCTAGGCTTAAGGCCGGGGCACAAGTGCGGGCTAGGCTTAAGGCCGGGGCACAATTGCGGGCTAGGCTTAAGGCCGGGGCACAAGTGCGGGCTAGGCTTAAGGCCTGGGCACAAGTGCGGGCTAGGCTTAAGGCCTGGGCACAAGTGTGGGCTAGGCTTAAGGCTTAGGCACAAGTGCGGGCTAGGCTTAAGGCCTGGGCACAAGTGCGGGCTAGGCTTAAGGCCTGGGCACAAGTGCGGCCAGGCTTAAGGCCTGGGCACAAGTGCTGGCTAGGCTTAAGGTCTGGGTAAAAGTGCAGTGCTGGCTAGGATCAAGGCAGGGGGCACAAGTGCTGGCTAGGCTTAAGGCATGGGCACAAGTGCAAGCTAGGCTTAAGGCCTGGGCACAAGTGCGGGCTAGGCTTAAGGCCTGGGCACAAGTGCGGGCTAGGCTTAAGGCCTGGGCACAAGTGCGGGCTAGGCTTAAGGCCTGGGCACAAGTGCGGGCTAGGCTTAAAGCCTGGGCACAAGTGCGGGCTAGGCTTAAGGCCTGGGCACATGTGCGGGCTAGGCTTAAGGCCTGGGCACAAGTGCGGGCTAGGCTTAAGGCCTGGGCACAAGTGAGGGCTAGGCTTAAGGCCTGGGCACAAGTGCAGTGCTGGCTAGGATCAAGGCAGGGGGCACAAGTGCTGGCTAGGCTTAAGGCATGGGCACAAGTGCGAGCTAGGCTTAAGGCCTGGGCACAAGTGCGGGCTAGGCTTAAGGCCTGGGCACAAGTGCGGGCTAGGCTTAAGGCATGGGCACAAGTGCTGGCCAGGATTAACGCAGGGGGCACAAGTGCGGGCTAGGCTTAAGGCCTGGGCACATTTGCGGGCTAGGCTTAAGGCCTGGGCAAAAGTGCGGGCTAGGCTTAAGGCCTGGGCACAAATGAGGGCTAGGCTTAAGGCCTGGGCAAAAGTGTGGGCTAGGCTTAAGGCCTGGGCACAAGTGCGGGCTAGGCTTAAGGCCTGGGCACAAGTGCGGGCTAGGCTTAAGGCATGGGCACAACTGCGGGCTAGGCTTAAGGCCTGGGCACAAGTGCGGGCTAGGCTTAAGGCCTGGGCACAAATGAGGGCTAGGCTTAAGGCCTGGGCAAAAGTGTGGGCTAGGCTTAAGGCCTGGGCATAAGTGCGGGCTAGGCTTAAGGCCTGGGCACAAGTGCGGGCTAGGCTTAAGGCATGGGCACAAGTGCGGGCTAGGCTTAAGGCCTGGGCACAAGTGCGGGCTAGGCTTAAGGCCGGGGCACAAGTGCGGGCTAGGCTTAAGGCCTGAACACAAGTGCGGGCTAGGCTTAAGGCCTGGGCACAAGTGCGAGCTAGGCTTAAGGCCTGGGCACAAGAGCGGGCTAGGCTTAATGCCTGGGCACAAGTGCGGGCTAGGCTTAAGGCCTGGGCACAAGTGCGGGCTAGGCTTAAGGCCTGGGCACAAATGCGGGCTAGGCTTAAGGCCTGGGCACAAGTGCGGGCTAGGCTTAAGGCCTGGGCACAAGTGCGGGCTAGGCTTAAGGCCGGGGCACAAGTGCGGGCAAGGCTTAAGGCCGGGACACAAGTGAGGGCTAGGCTTAAGGCTGGGGCACAAGTGCGGGCAAGGCTTAAAGCCGGGGCACAAGTGCGGGCTAGGCTTAAGGCCGGGGCACAAGTGCGGGCTAGGCTTAAGGCCGGGGCACAAGTGCGGGCTAGGTTTAAATCCGGGGCACAAGTGCGGGCTAGGCTTAAGGCCTGGGCACAAGTGCGGGCTAGGCTTAAGGCCTGGGCACAAGTGCAGTGCTGGCTAGGATCAAGGCAGGGGGCACAAGTGCTGGCTAGGCTTAAGGCATGGGCACAAGTGCTGGCTAGGCTTAAGGCATACAGCTAACTCTTTGCACTCTTTGCATAAAGGGTTAGGCACCTAAAGGGGTGAAGAGCTAGCTTTCACCCCTCTACTCTGTACTTGGACATTTAGGACTAGATCCTTTGTTGTACAGTGCGGAGCCTCTCCATAACCCCATGCTCCAAGCGACCAGGCACTTCTTGTCTGTCCTCCGTGAATGGGTAATGCCTTCTTCCGTAATTACAGTCGTGCATGCGCATTCAGACGGGACAAGAGCGAAGAGCGAAGAGCGTAAAGCTGGCCCTACGTGCATAACCAACGTGAAGCTGAAGACAAAAACAAACAAACAAGCATTCAAGGGGCTCAAAAGTGCGGGCTAGGCTTAAGGCCTGGGCACAAGTGCGGGCTAGGCTTAAGGCCTGGGCACAAGTGCGGGCTAGGCTTAAGGCCGGGGCACAAGTGCGGGCTAGGCTTAAGGCCTGGGCACAAGTGCAGTGCTGGCTAGGATCAAGGCAGGGGGCACAAGTGCTGGCTAGGCTTAAGGCATGAGCACAAGTGCGAGCTAGGCTTAAGGCCTGGGCACAAGTGCAAGCTAGGTTTAAGGCCTGGGCACAAGTGCGGGCTAGGCTTAAGGCCTGGGCACAAGTGATGGCTAGGCTTAAGGCATGGGCACAAGTGCAAGTTAGGCTTAAGGCCTGGGCACAAGTGCAAGTTAGGCTTAAGGCCTGGGCACAAGTGCGGGCTAGGCTTAAGGCCTGGGCACAAGTGTGGGCTAGGCTTAAGGCATGGGCACAAGTGCAGTGCTGGCTAGGAGCAAGGCAGGGGGCACAAGTGCTGGCTATGCTTAAGGCATGGGCACAAGTGCGGGCTAGGCTTAAGGCCTGGGCACAAGTGCGGGCTAGGCTTAAGGCCTGGGCACAAGTGCGGGCTAGGCTTAAGGCCTGGGCACAAGTGTGGGCTAGGCTTAAGGCCTGGGCACAAGTGCGGGCTAGGCTTAAGGCCTGGGCACAAGTGCAGGCTAGGCTTAAGGCCTGGGCACAAGTGCGGGCTAGGCTTAAGGTCTGGGCACAAGTGCGGGCTAGGCTTAAGGCCTGGGCACAAGTGCGGGCTAGGCTTAAGGCCTGGGCACAAGTGCGGGCTAGGCTTAAGGCCTGGGCACAAGTGCGGGCTAGGCTTAAGGCCTGGGCACAAGTGCAGGCTAGGCTTAAGGCTTGGGCACAAGTGCAGTGCTGGCTAGGCTTAAGGCCGGGGCACAAGTGAGGGCTAGACTTAAGGCCGGGGCACAAGTGCGGGCTAGACTTAAGGCCGGGGCACAAGTGCGGGCTAGACTTAAGGCAGGGGCACAAGTGCGGGCTAGGCTTAAGGTCGGGGCACAATTGCGGGCTAGGCTTAAGGAAGGGGCACAAGTGCGGGCTAGGCTTAAGGCCGGGGCACAATTGCGGGCTCGGCTTAAGGCCGGGGCACAAGTGCTGGCTAGGCTTAAGGCCTCGGCACAAGTGCGGGCTAGGCTTAAGGCCTGGGCACAAGTGTGGGCTAGGCTTAAGGCTTAGGCACAAGTGCGGGCTAGGCTTAAGGCCTGAGCACAAGTGCGGGCTAGGCTTAAGGCCTGGGCACAAGTGCGGCTAGGCTTAAGGCCTGGGCACAAGTGCTGGCTAGGCTTAAGGTCTGGGTAAAAGTGCAGTGCTGGCTAGGATCAAGGCAGGGGGCACAAGTGCTGGCTAGGCTTAAGGCATGGGCACAAGTGCAAGCTAGGCTTAAGGCCTGGGCACAAGTGCGGGCTAGGCTTAAGGCCTGGGCACAAGTGCGGGCTAGGCTTAAGGCATGGGCACAAGTGCAGTGCTGGCTAGGAGCAAGGCAGGGGGCACAAGTGCTGGCTATGCTTAAGGCATGGGCACAAGTGCGGGCTAGGCTTAAGGCCTGGGCACAAGTGCGGGCTAGGCTTAAGGCCTGGGCAGAAGTGCGGGCTAGGCTTAAAGCCTGGGCACAAGTGCGGGCTAGGCTTAAGGCCTGGGCACATGTGCGGGCTAGGCTTAAGGCCTGGGCACAAGTGCGGGCTAGGCTTAAGGCCTGGGCACAAGTGAGGGCTAGGCTTAAGGCCTGGGCACAAGTGCAGTGCTGGCTAGGATCAAGGCAGGGGGCACAAGTGCTGGCTAGGCTTAAGGCATGGGCACAAGTGCGAGCTAGGCTTAAGGCCTGGGCACAAGTGCGGGCTAGGATTAAGGCCTGGGCACAAGTGCGGGCTAGGCTTAAGGCATGGGCACAAGTGCTGGCCAGGATTAACGCAGGGGGCACAAGTGCGGGCTAGGCTTAAGGCCTGGGCACATTTGCGGGCTAGGCTTAAGGCCTGGGCAAAAGTGCGGGCTAGGCTTAAGGCCTGGGCACAAATGAGGGCTAGGCTTAAGGCCTGGGCAAAAGTGTGGGCTAGGCTTAAGGCCTGGGCACAAGTGCGGGCTAGGCTTAAGGCCTGGGCACAAGTGCGGGCTAGGCTTAAGGCATGGGCACAACTGCGGGCTAGGCTTAAGGCCTGGGCACAAGTGCGGGCTAGGCTTAAGGCCTGGGCACAAGTGCGGGCTAGGCTTAAGGCCTGAGCACAAATGAGGGCTAGGCTTAAGGCCTGGGCAAAAGTGTGGGCTAGGCTTAAGGCCTGGGCATAAGTGCGGGCTAGGCTTAAGGCCTGGGCACAAGTGCGGGCTAGGCTTAAGGCATGGGCACAAGTGCGGGCTAGGCTTAAGGCCTGGGCACAAGTGCGGGCTAGGCTTAAGGCCAGGGCACAAGTGCGGGCTAGGCTTAAGGCCTGAACACAAGTGCGGGCTAGGCTTAAGGCCTGGGCACAAGTGCGAGCTAGGCTTAAGGCCTGGGCACAAGAGCGGGCTAGGCTTAATGCCTGGGCACAAGTGCGGGCTAGGCTTAAGGCCTGGGCACAAGTGCGGGCTAGGCTTAAGGCCTGGGCACAAGTGCGGGCTAGGCTTAAGGCCTGGGCACAAGTGCGGGCTAGGCTTAAGGCCGGGGCACAAGTGCGGGCAAGGCTTAAGACCGGGGCACAAGTGCGGGCTAGGCTTAAGGCCTGGGCACAAGTGCGGGCAAGGCTTAAAGCCGGTGCACAAGTGCGGGCTAGGCTTAAGGCCGGGGCACAAGTGCGGGCTAGGCTTAAGGCCGGGGCACAAGTGCGGGCTAGGTTTAAAGCCGGGGCACAAGTGCGGGCTAGGCTTAAGGCCTGGGCACAAGTGCAGGCTAGGCTTAAGGCCTGGGCACAAGTGCAGTGCTGGCTAGGATCAAGGCAGGGGGCACAAGTGCTGGCTAGGCTTAAGGCATGGGCACAAGTGCTGGCTAGGCTTAAGGCATACAGCTAACTCTTTGCACTCTTTGCATAAAGGGTTAGGCACCTAAAGGGGTGAAGAGCTAGCTTTCACCCCTCTACTCTGTACTTGGACATTTAGGACTAGATCCTTTGTTGTACAGTGCGGAGCCTCTCCATAACCCCATGCTCCAAGCGACCAGGCACTTCTTGTCTGTCCTCCGTGAATGGGTAATGCCTTCTTCCCCAATTACAGTCGTGCATGCGCATTCAGACGGGACAAGAGCGAAGAGCGTAAAGCTGGCCCTACGTGCATAACCAACGTGAAGCTGAAGACAAAAACAAACAAACAAGCATTCAAGGGGCTCAAAAGTGCGGGCTAGGCTTAAGGCCTGGGCACAAGTGCGGGCTAGGCTTAAGGCCTGGGCACAAGTGCGGGCTAGGCTTAAGGCCGGGGCACAAGTGCGGGCTAGGCTTAAGGCCTGGGCACAAGTGCAGTGCTGGCTAGGATCAAGGCAGGGGGCACAAGTGCTGGCTAGGCTTAAGGCATGAGCACAAGTGCGAGCTAGGCTTAAGGCCGGGGCAAAAGTACGGGCTAGGCTTAAGGCCAGGGCACAAGTGCGGGCTAGGCTTAAGGCCGGGGCACAAGTGCGGGCTAGGCTTAAGGCCTGGGCACAAGTGCGGGCTAAGCTTAAGGCCGGGGCAAAAGTGCGGGCTAGGCTTAAGGCCTGGGCACAAGTGCGGGCTAAGCTTAAGGCCTGGGCACAAGTGCTGGCTAGGCTTAAGGCCTGGGCACAAGTACGGGCTAGGCTTAAGGCCAGGGCACAAGTGCGGGCTAGGCTTAAGGCCGGGGCACAAGTGCGGGCTAGGCTTAAGGCCTGGGCACAAGTGCGGGCTAAGCTTAAGGCCGGGGCAAAAGTGCGGGCTAGGCTTAAGGCCTGGGCACAAGTGCGGGCTAAGCTTAAGGCCTGGGCACAAGTGCGGGCTAGGTTTAAGGCCTGGGCACAAGTACGGGCTAGGCTTAAAGCCTGGGCACAAGTGCGGGCTAGGCTTAAGGCCTGGGCACAAGTGCGGGATAGGCTTAAGGCCTGGGCACAAGTGCGGGCTAGGCTTAAAGCCTGGGCACAAGTGTGGGCTAGGCTTAAGGCCTGGGCACAAGTGTGGGCTAGGCTTAAGGCCTGGGCACAAGTGTGGGCTAGGCTTAATGCATGGGCACAAGTGCAGTGCTGGCTAGGAGCAAGGCAGGGGGCACAAGTGCTGGCTATGCTTAAGGCATGGGCACAAGTGCGGGCTAGGCTTAAGGCCTGGGCACAAGTGCGGGCTAGGCTTAAGGCCTGGGCACAAGTGCGGGCTAGGCTTAAGGCCTGGGCACAAGTGTGGGCTAGGCTTAAGGCCTGGGCACAAGTGCGGGCTAGGCTTAAGGCCTGGGCACAAGTGCGGGCTAGGCTTAAGGCCTGGGCACAAGTGCGGGCTAGGCTTAAGGCCTGGGCACAAGTGCGGGCTAGGCTTAAGGTCTGGGCACAAGTGCGGGCTAGGCTTAAGGCCTGGGCACAAGTGCGGGCTAGGCTTAAGGCCTGGGCACAAGTGCGGGCTAGGCTTAAGGCCTGGGCACAAGTGCGGGCTAGGCTTAAGGCCTGGGCACAAGTGCAGGCTAGGCTTAAGGCTTGGGCACAAGTGCA
Source organism: Ranitomeya imitator (assembly GCF_032444005.1). Taxonomy (NCBI): domain Eukaryota; kingdom Metazoa; phylum Chordata; class Amphibia; order Anura; family Dendrobatidae; genus Ranitomeya; species Ranitomeya imitator. The sequence continues at coordinate 1,588,947 of NW_027193354.1, forward strand.
GTGCTGGCTAGGCTTAAGGCCGGGGCACAAGTGAGGGCTAGACTTAAGGCCGGGGCACAAGTGCGGGCTAGACTTAAGGCCGGGGCACAAGTGCGGGCTAGACTTAAGGCAGGGGCACAAGTGCGGGCTAGGCTTAAGGCCGGGGCACAATTGCGGGCTAGGCTTAAGGCCGGGGCACAAGTGCGGGCTAGGCTTAAGGCCGGGGCACAATTGCGGGCTAGGCTTAAGGCCGGGGCACAAGTGTGGGCTAGGCTTAAGGCCTGGGCACAAGTGCGGGCTAGGCTTAAGGCCTGGGCACAAGTGTGGGCTAGGCTTAAGGCTTAGGCACAAGTGCGGGCTAGGCTTAAGGCCTGGGCACAAGTGCGGGCTAGGCTTAAGGCCTGGGCACAAGTGCGGCTAGGCTTAAGGCCTGGGCACAAGTGCTGGCTAGGCTTAAGGTCTGGGTAAAAGTGCAGTGCTGGCTAGGATCAAGGCAGGGGGCACAAGTGCTGGCTAGGCTTAAGGCATGGGCACAAGTGCAAGCTAGGCTTAAGGCCTGGGCACAAGTGCGGGCTAGGCTTAAGGCCTGGGCACAAGTGCGGGCTAGGCTTAAGGCATGGGCACAAGTGCAGTGCTGGCTAGGAGCAAGGCAGGGGGCACAAGTGCTGGCTATGCTTAAGGCATGGGCACAAGTGCGGGCTAGGCTTAAGGCCTGGGCACAAGTGCGGGCTAGGCTTAAGGCCTGGGCAGAAGTGCGGGCTAGGCTTAAAGCCTGGGCACAAGTGCGGGCTAGGCTTAAGGCCTGGGCACATGTGCGGGCTAGGCTTAAGGCCTGGGCACAAGTGCGGGCTAGGCTTAAGGCCTGGGCACAAGTGAGGGCTAGGCTTAAGGCCTGGGCACAAGTGCAGTGCTGGCTAGGATCAAGGCAGGGGGCACAAGTGCTGGCTAGGCTTAAGGCATGGGCACAAGTGCGAGCTAGGCTTAAGGCCTGGGCACAAGTGCGGGCTAGGCTTAAGGCCTGGGCACAAGTGCGGGCTAGGCTTAAGGCATGGGCACAAGTGCTGGCCAGGATTAACGCAGGGGGCACAAGTGCGGGCTAGGCTTAAGGCCTGGGCACATTTGCGGGCTAGGCTTAAGGCCTGGGCAAAAGTGCGGGCTAGGCTTAAGGCCTGGGCACAAATGAGGGCTAGGCTTAAGGCCTGGGCAAAAGTGTGGGCTAGGCTTAAGGCCTGGGCACAAGTGCGGGCTAGGCTTAAGGCCTGGGCACAAGTGCGGGCTAGGCTTAAGGCATGGGCACAACTGCGGGCTAGGCTTAAGGCCTGGGCACAAGTGCGGGCTAGGCTTAAGGCCTGGGCACAAGTGCGGGCTAGGCTTAAGGCCTGGGCACAAATGAGGGCTAGGCTTAAGGCCTGGGCAAAAGTGTGGGCTAGGCTTAAGGCCTGGGCATAAGTGCGGGCTAGGCTTAAGGCCTGGGCACAAGTGCGGGCTAGGCTTAAGGCATGGGCACAAGTGCGGGCTAGGCTTAAGGCCTGGGCACAAGTGCGGGCTAGGCTTAAGGCCGGGGCACAAGTGCGGGCTAGGCTTAAGGCCTGAACACAAGTGCGGGCTAGGCTTAAGGCCTGGGCACAAGTGCGAGCTAGGCTTAAGGCCTGGGCACAAGAGCGGGCTAGGCTTAATGCCTGGGCACAAGTGCGGGCTAGGCTTAAGGCCTGGGCACAAGTGCGGGCTAGGCTTAAGGCCTGGGCACAAGTGCGGGCTAGGCTTAAGGCCTGGGCACAAGTGCGGGCTAGGCTTAAGGCCGGGGCACAAGTGCGGGCAAGGCTTAAGGCCGGGGCACAAGTGCGGGCTAGGCTTAAGGCCTGGGCACAAGTGCGGGCAAGGCTTAAAGCCGGGGCACAAGTGCGGGCTAGGCTTAAGGCCGGGGCACAAGTGCGGGCTAGGCTTAAGGCCGGGGCACAAGTGCGGGCTAGGCTTAAGGCCGGGGCACAAGTGCGGGCTAGGTTTAAAGCCGGGGCACAAGTGCGGGCTAGGCTTAAGGCCTGGGCACAAGTGCAGGCTAGGCTTAAGGCCTGGGCACAAGTGCAGTGCTGGCTAGGATCAAGGCAGGGGGCACAAGTGCTGGCTAGGCTTAAGGCATGGGCACAAGTGCTGGCTAGGCTTAAGGCATACAGCTAACTCTTTGCACTCTTTGCATAAAGGGTTAGGCACCTAAAGGGGTGAAGAGCTAGCTTTCACCCCTCTACTCTGTACTTGGACATTTAGGACTAGATCCTTTGTTGTACAGTGCGGAGCCTCTCCATAACCCCATGCTCCAAGCGACCAGGCACTTCTTGTCTGTCCTCCGTGAATGGGTAATGCCTTCTTCCCCAATTACAGTCGTGCATGCGCATTCAGACGGGACAAGAGCGAAGAGCGTAAAGCTGGCCCTACGTGCATAACCAACGTGAAGCTGAAGACAAAAACAAACAAACAAGCATTCAAGGGGCTCAAAAGTGAGGGCTAGGCATAAGGCCTGGGCACAAGTGCGGGCTAGGCTTAAGGCCTGGGCACAAGTGCGGTGCTGGCTAGGATCAAGGCAGGGGGCACAAGTGCTGGCTAGGCTTAAGGCATGGGCACAAGTGCGAGCTAGGCTTAAGGCCTGGGCACAAGTGCGGGCTAGGCTTAAGGCCTGGGCACAAGTGCGGGCTAGGCTTAAGGCATGGGCACAAGTGCTGGCCAGGATTAACGCAGGGGGCACAAGTGCGGGCTAGGCTTAAGGCCTGGGCACATTTGCGGGCTAGGCTTAAGGCCTGGGCAAAAGTGCGGGCTAGGCTTAAGGCCTGGGCACAAATGAGGGCTAGGCTTAAGGCCTGGGCAAAAGTGTGGGCTAGGCTTAAGGCCTGGGCACAAGTGCGGGCTAGGCTTAAGGCCTGGGCACAAGTGCGGGCTAGGCTTAAGGCATGGGCACAACTGCGGGCTAGGCTTAAGGCCTGGGCACAAGTGCGGGCTAGGCTTAAGGCCTGGGCACAAGTGCGGGCTAGGCTTAAGGCCTGGGCACAAATGAGGGCTAGGCTTAAGGCCTGGGCAAAAGTGTGGGCTAGGCTTAAGGCCTGGGCATAAGTGCGGGCTAGGCTTAAGGCCTGGGCACAAGTGCGGGCTAGGCTTAAGGCATGGGCACAAGTGCGGGCTAGGCTTAAGGCCTGGGCACAAGTGCGGGCTAGGCTTAAGGCCGGGGCACAAGTGCGGGCTAGGCTTAAGGCCTGAACACAAGTGCGGGCTAGGCTTAAGGCCTGGGCACAAGTGCGGGCTAGGCTTAAGGCCGGGGCACAAGTGCGGGCTAGGCTTAAGGCCGGGGCACAAATGCGGGCTAGGCTTAAGGCCGGGGCACAAGTGCGGGCTAGGCTTAAGGCCGGGGCACAAGTGCGGGCAAGGCTTAAGGCCGGGGCACAAGTGCGGGCTAGGCTTAAGGACGGGGCACAAGTGCGGGCTAGGCTTAAGGACGGGGCACAAGTGCGGCCTAGGCTTAAGGCCGGGGCACAAGTGCGGGATAGGCTTAAGGCCGGGGCACAAATGCGGGCTAGGCTTAAGGCCGGGGCACAAGTGCGGGATAGGCTTAAGGCCGGGGCACAAGTGCGGGCTAGGCTTAAGGCCGGGGCACAAGTGCGGGCTAGGCTTAAGGCCGGGGCACAAGTGCGGGCTAGGCTTAAGGCCGGGGCACAAGTGCGGGCTAGGTTTAAAGCCGGGGCACAAGTGCGGGCTAGGCTTAAGGCCTGGGCACAAGTGCGGGCTAGGCTTAAGGCCTGGGCACAAGTGCAGTGCTGGCTAGGATCAAGGCAGGGGGCACAAGTGCTGGCTAGGCTTAAGGCATGGGCACAAGTGCAGGCTAGGCTTAAGGCATACAGCTAACTCTTTGCACTCTTTGCATAAAGGGTTAGGCACCTATAGGGGTGAAGAGCTAGCTTTCACCCCTCTACTCTGTACTTGGACATTTAGGACTAGATCCTTTGTTGTACAGTGCGGAGCCTCTCCATAACCCCATGCTCCAAGCGACCAGGCACTTCTTGTCTGTCCTCCGTGAATGGGTAATGCCTTCTTCCCCAATTACAGTCGTGCATGCGCATTCAGACGGGATAAGAGCGAAGAGCGTAAAGCTGGCCCTACGTGCATAACCAACGTGAAGCTGAAGACAAAAACAAACAAACAAGCATTCAAGGGGCTCAAAAGTGCGGGCTAGGCTTAAGGCCTGGGCACAAGTGCGGGCTAGGCTTAAGGCCTGGGCACAAGTGCGGGCTAGGCTTAAGGCCGGGGCACAAGTGCGGGCTAGGCTTAAGGCCTGGGCACAAGTGCAGTGCTGGCTAGGATCAAGGCAGGGGGCACAAGTGCTGGCTAGGCTTAAGGCATGAGCACAAGTGCGAGCTAGGCTTAAGGCCTGGGCACAAGTGCGGGCTAGGCTTAAGGCCTGGGCACAAGTGCGGGCTAGGCTTAAGACCTAGGCACAAGTGCGGGCTAGGCTTAAGGCTTGGGCACAAGTGCAGTGCTGGCTAGGATCAAGGCAGGGGGTACAAGTGCTGGCTAGGCTTAAGGCCGGGGCACAAGTGCTGGCTAGGCTTAAGGCCGGGGCACAAGTGCGGGCTAGGCTTAAGGCCTGGGCACAAGTGCGGGCTAGGCTTAAGGCCTGGGCACAAGTGCGGGCTAGGCTTAAGGCCGGGGCACAAGTGCGGGCTAGGCTTAAGGCCGGGGCACAAGTGCGGGCTAGGCTTAAGGCCGGGGCACAAATGCGGGCTAGTCTTAAGGCCGGGGCACAAGTGCGGGCTAGGCTTAAGGCCGGGGCACAAGTGCGGGCAAGGCTTAAGGCCGGGGCACAAGTGCGGGCTAGGCTTAAGGACGGGGCACAAGTGCGGGCTAGGCTTAAGGACGGGGCACAAGTGCGGGCTAGGCTTAAGGCCGGGGCACAAGTGCGGGCTAGGCTTAAGGACGGGGCACAAGTGCGGGCTAGGCTTAAGGCCGGGGCACAAGTGCGGGATAGGCTTAAGGCCGGGGCACAAGTGCGGGATAGGCTTAAGGCCGGGGCACAAGTGCGGGCTAGGCTTAAGGCCGGGGCACAAGTGCGGGCTAGGCTTAAGGCCGGGGCACAAGTGCGGGCTGGGCTTAAGGCCGGGGCACAAGTGCGAGCTAGGCTTAAGGCCTGGGCACAAGTGCGGGCTAGGCTTAAGGCCTGGGCACAAGTGCGGGCTAGGCTTAAGGCCTGGGCACAAGTGCGGGCTATGCTTAAGGCTTGGGCACAAGTGCAGTGATGGCTAGGCTTAAGGCCGGGGCACAAGTGAGGGCTAGACTTAAGGCCGGGGCACAAGTGCGGGCTTGACTTAAGGCCGGGGCACAAGTGCGGGCTAGACTTAAGGCAGGGGCACAAGTGCGGGCTAGGCTTAAGGCCGGGGCACAATTGCGGGCTAGGCTTAAGGCCGGGGCACAAGTGCGGGCTAGGCTTAAGGCCGGGGCACAATTGCGGGCTAGGCTTAAGGCCGGGGCACAAGTGCGGGCTAGGCTTAAGGCCTGGGCACAAGTGCGGGCTAGGCTTAAGGCCTGGGCACAAGTGTGGGCTAGGCTTAAGGCTTAGGCACAAGTGCGGGCTAGGCTTAAGGCCTGGGCACAAGTGCGGGCTAGGCTTAAGGCCTGGGCACAAGTGCGGCTAGGCTTAAGGCCTGGGCACAAGTGCTGGCTAGGCTTAAGGTCTGGGTAAAAGTGCAGTGCTGGCTAGGATCAAGGCAGGGGGCACAAGTGCTGGCTAGGCTTAAGGCATGGGCACAAGTGCAAGCTAGGCTTAAGGCCTGGGCACAAGTGCGGGCTAGGCTTAAGGCCTGGGCACAAGTGCGGGCTAGGCTTAAGGCCTGGGCACAAGTGCGGGCTAGGCTTAAGGCCTGGGCACAAGTGCGGGCTAGGCTTAAAGCCTGGGCACAAGTGCGGGCTAGGCTTAAGGCCTGGGCACATGTGCCGGCTAGGCTCAAGGCCTGGGCACAAGTGCGGGCTAGGCTTAAGGCCTGGGCACAAGTGAGGGCTAGGCTTAAGGCCTGGGCACAAGTGCAGTGCTGGCTAGGATCAAGGCAGGGGGCACAAGTGCTGGCTAGGCTTAAGGCATGGGCACAAGTGCGAGCTAGGCTTAAGGCCTGGGCACAAGTGCGGGCTAGGCTTAAGGCCTGGGCACAAGTGCGGGCTAGGCTTAAGGCATGGGCACAAGTGCTGGCCAGGATTAACGCAGGGGGCACAAGTGCGGGCTAGGCTTAAGGCCTGGGCACATTTGCGGGCTAGGCTTAAGGCCTGGGCAAAAGTGCGGGCTAGGCTTAAGGCCTGGGCACAAATGAGGGCTAGGCTTAAGGCCTGGACAAAAGTGTGGGCTAGGCTTAAGGCCTGGGCACAAGTGCGGGCTAGGCTTAAGGCCTGGGCACAAGTGCGGGCTAGGCTTAAGGCATGGGCACAACTGCGGGCTAGGCTTAAGGCCTGGGCACAAGTGCGGGCTAGGCTTAAGGCCTGGGCACAAATGAGGGCTAGGCTTAAGGCCTGGGCAAAAGTGTGGGCTAGGCTTAAGGCCTGGGCATAAGTGCGGGCTAGGCTTAAGGCCTGGGCACAAGTGCGGGCTAGGCTTAAGGCATGGGCACAAGTGCGGGCTAGGCTTAAGGCCTGGGCACAAGTGCGGGCTAGGCTTAAGGCCGGGGCACAAGTGCGGGCTAGGCTTAAGGCCTGAACACAAGTGCGGGCTAGGCTTAAGGCCTGGGCACAAGTGCGAGCTAGGCTTAAGGCCTGGGCACAAGAGCGGGCTAGGCTTAATGCCTGGGCACAAGTGCGGGCTAGGCTTAAGGCCTGGGCACAAGTGCGGGCTAGGCTTAAGGCCTAGGCACAAGTGCGGGCTAGGCTTAAGGCTTGGGCACAAGTGCAGTGCTGGCTAGGATCAAGGCAGGGGGTACAATTGCTGGCTAGGCTTAAGGCCGGGGCACAAGTGCTGGCTAGGCTTAAGGCCGGGGCACAAGTGCGGGCTAGGCTTAAGGCCTGGGCACAAGTGCGGGCTAGGCTTAAGGCCGGGGCACAAGTGCGGGCTAGGCTTAAGGCCTGGGCACAAGTGCAGTGCTGGCTAGGATCAAGGCAGGGGGCACAAGTGCTGGCTAGGCTTAAGGCATGAGCACAAGTGCGAGCTAGGCTTAAGGCCTGGGCACAAGTGCGGGCTAGGCTTAAGGCCTAGGCACAAGTGCGGGCTAGGCTTAAGGCCTAGGCACAAGTGCGGGCTAGGCTTAAGGCTTGGGCACAAGTGCAGTGCTGGCTAGGATCAAGGCAGGGGGTACAATTGCTGGCTAGGCTTAAGGCCGGGGCACAAGTGCTGGCTAGGCTTAAGGCCGGGGCACAAGTGCGGGCTAGGCTTAAGGCCTGGGCACAAGTGCGGGCTAGGCTTAAGGCCTGGGCACAAGTGCGGGCTAGGCTTAAGGCCGGGGCACAAGTGCGGGCTAGGCTTAAGGCCGGGGCACAAATGCGGGCTAGGCTTAAGGCCGGGGCACAAGTGCGGGCTAGGCTTAAGGCCGGGGCACAAGTGCGGGCAAGGCTTAAGGCCGGGGCACAAGTGCGGGCTAGGCTTAAGGACGGGGCACAAGTGCGGGCTAGGCTTAAGGACGGGGCACAAGTGCGGCCTAGGCTTAAGGCCGGGGCACAAGTGCGGGATAGGCTTAAGGCCGGGGCACAAATGCGGGCTAGGCTTAAGGCCGGGGCACAAGTGCGGGATAGGCTTAAGGCCGGGGCACAAGTGCGGGATAGGCTTAAGGCCGGGGCACAAGTGCGGGCTAGGCTTAAGGCCGGGGCACAAGTGCGGGCTGGGCTTAAGGCCGGGGCACAAGTGCGAGCTAGGCTTAAGGCCTGGGCACAAGTGCGGGCTAGGCTTAAGGCCTGGGCACAAGTGCGGGCTAGGCTTAAGGCCTGGGCACAAGTGCGGGCTAGGCTTAAGGCCTGGGCACAAGTGCGGGCTATGCTTAAGGCTTGGGCACAAGTGCAGTGATGGCTAGGATCAAGGCAGGGGGCACAAGTGCTGGCTAGGCTTAAGGCCTGGGCACAAGTACGGGCTAGGCTTAAGGCCGGGGCACAAGTGCGGGCTAGGCTTAAGGCCAGGGCACAAGTGCGGGCTAAGCTTAAGGCCGGGGCAAAAGTGCGGGCTAGGCTTAAGGCCTGGGCACAAGTGCGGGCTAAGCTTAAGGCCTGGGCACAAGTGCGGGCTAGGTTTAAGGCCTGGGCACAAGAACGGGCTAGGCTTAAAGCCTGGGCACAAGTGCGGGCTAGGCTTAAGGCCTGGGCACAAGTGCGGGATAGGCTTAAGGCCTGGGCACAAGTGCGGGCTAGGCCTAAGGCCTGGGCACAAGTGTGGGCTAGGCTTAAGGCCTGGGCACAAGTGCGGGCTAGGCTTAAGGCCTGGGCACAAGTGCGGGCTAGGCTTAAGGCCTGGGCACAAGTGCTGGCTAGGCTTAAGGTCTGGGTAAAAGTGCAGTGCTGGCTAGGATCAAGGCACGGGACACAAGTGCTGGCTAGGCTTAAGGCATGGGCACAAGTGCAAGCTAGGCTTAAGGCCTGGGCACAAGTGCGGGCTAGGCTTAAGGCCTGGGCACAATTGCGGGCTAGGCTTAAGGCATGGGCACAAGTGCAGTGCTGACTAGGAGCAAGGCAGGGGCACAAGTGCTGGCTATGCTTAAGGCATGGGCACAAGTGCGGGCTAGGCTTAAGGCCTGGGCACAAGTGCGGGCTAGGCTTAAGGCCTGGGCACAAGTGCGGGCTAGGCTTAAAGCCTGGGCACAAGTGTGGGCTAGGCTTAAGGCCTGGGCACATGTGCGGGCTAGGCTTAAGGCCTGGGCACAAGTGCGGGCTAGGCTTAAGGCCTGGGCACAAGTGCGGGCTAGGCTTAAGGCCTGGGCACAAGTGCAGTGCTGGCTAGGATCAAGGCAGGGGGCACAAGTGCTGGCTTGGCTTAAGGCATGGGCACAAGTGCGAGCCAGGCTTAAGGCCTGGGCACAAGTGCGGGCTAGGCTTAAGGCCTGGGCACAAGTGCGGGCTAGGCTTAAGGCATGGGCACAAGTGCTGGCCATGATTAACGCAGGGGGCACAAGTGCGAGCTAGGCTTAAGGCCTGGGCACATTTGCGGGCTAGGCTTAAGGCCTGGGCAAAAGTGCGGGCTAGGCTTAAGGCCTGGGCACAAATGAGGGCTAGGCTTAAGGCCTGGGCAAAAGTGTGGGCTAGGCTTAAGGCCTGGGCACAAGTGCGGGCTAGGCTTAAGGCCTGGGCACAAGTGCGTGCTAGGCTTAAGGCATGGGCACAACTGCGGGCTAGGCTTAAGGCCTGGGCACAAGTGCGGGCTAGGCTTAAGGCCTGGGCACAAGTGCGGGCTAGGCTTAAGGCCTGGGCACAAATGAGGGCTAGGCTTAAGGCCTGGGCAAAAGTGTGGGCTAGGCTTAAGGCCTGGGCATAAGTGCGGGCTAGGCTTAAGGCCTGGGCACAAGTGCGGGCTAGGCTTAAGGCATGGGCACAACTGCGGGCTAGGCTTAAGGCCTGGGCACAAGTGCGGGCTAGGCTTAAGGCCGGGGCACAAGTGCGGGCTAGGCTTAAGGCCTGAACACAAGTGCGGGCTAGGCTTAAGGCCTGGGCACAAGTGCGAGCTAGGCTTAAGGCCTGGGCACAAGTGCGGGCTAGGCTTAATGCCTGGGCACAAGTGCGGGCTAGGCTTAAGGCCTGGGCACAAGTGCGGGCTAGGCTTAAGGCCTGGGCACAAGTGCGGGCTAGGCTTAAGGCCTGGGCACAAGTGCGGGCTAGGCTTAAGGCCTGGGCACAAGTGCGGGCTAGGCTTAAGGCCGGGGCACAAGTGCGGGCAAGGCTTAAGGCCGGGGCACAAGTGCGGGCTACGCTTAAGGCCGGGGCACAAGTGCGGGCAAGGCTTAAAGCCGGGGCACAAGTGCGGGCTAGGCTTAAGGCCGGGGCACAAGTGCGGGCTAGGCTTAAGGCCGGGGCACAAGTGCGGGCTAGGTTTAAAGCCGGGGCACACGTGCGGGCTAGGCTTAAGGCCTGGGCACAAGTGCGGGCTAGGCTTAAGGCCTGGGCACAAGTGCAGTGCTGGCTAGGATCAAGGCAGGGGGCACAAGTGCTGGCTAGGCTTAAGGCATGGGCACAAGTGCAGGCTAGGCTTAAGGCATACAGCTAACTCTTTGCACTCTTTGCATAAAGGGTTAGGCACCTATAGGGGTGAAGAGCTAGCTTTCACCCCTCTACTCTGTACTTGGACATTTAGGACTAGATCCTTTGTTGTACAGTGCGGAGCCTCTCCATAACCCCATGCTCCAAGCGACCAGGCACTTCTTGTCTGTCCTCCGTGAATGGGTAATGCCTTCTTCCCCAATTACAGTCGTGCATGCGCATTCAGACGGGACAAGAGCGAAGAGCGTAAAGCTGGCCCTACGTGCATAACCAACGTGAAGCTGAAGACAAAAACAAACAAACAAGCATTCAAGGGGCTCAAAAGTGCGGGCTAGGCTTAAGGCCTGGGCACAAGTGCGGGCTAGGCTTAAGGCCTGGGCACAAGTGCGGGCTAGGCTTAAGGCCGGGGCACAAGTGCGGGCTAGGCTTAAGGCCTGGGCACAAGTGCAGTGCTGGCTAGGATCAAGGCAGGGGGCACAAGTGCTGGCTAGGCTTAAGGCATGAGCACAAGTGCGAGCTAGGCTTAAGGCCTGGGCACAAGTGCGGGCTAGGCTTAAGGCCTGGGCACAAGTGCGGGCTAGGCTTAAGGCCTAGGCACAAGTGCGGGCTAGGCTTAAAGCTTGGGCACAAGTGCAGTGCTGGCTAGGATCAAGGCAGGGGGTACAAGTGCTGGCTAGGCTTAAGGCCGGGGCACAAGTGCTGGCTAGGCTTAAGGCCGGGGCACAAGTGCGGGCTAGGCTTAAGGCCTGGGCACAAGTGCGGGCTAGGCTTAAGGCCTGGGCACAAGTGCGGGCTAGGCTTAAGGCCGGGGCACAAGTGCGGGCTAGGCTTAAGGCCGGGGCACAAGTGCGGGCTAGGCTTAAGGCCGGGGCACAAATGCGGGCTAGGCTTAAGGCCGGGGCACAAGTGCGGGCTAGGCTTAAGGCCGGGGCACAAGTGCGGGCAAGGCTTAAGGCCGGGGCACAAGTGCGGGCTAGGCTTAAGGACGGGGCACAAGTGCGGGCTAGGCTTAAGGACGGGGCACAAGTGCGGGCTAGGCTTAAGGCCGGGGCACAAGTGCGGGATAGGCTTAAGGCCGGAGCACAAGTGCGGGATAGGCTTAAGGCCGGGGCACAAGTGCGGGCTAGGCTTAAGGCCGGGGCACAAGTGCGGGCTAGGCTTAAGGCCGGGGCACAAGTGCGGGCTGGGCTTAAGGCCGGGGCACAAGTGCGAGCTAGGCTTAAGGCCTGGGCACAAGTGCGGGCTAGGCTTAAGGCCTGGGCACAAGTGCGGGCTAGGCTTAAGGCCTGGGCACAAGTGCGGGCTATGCTTAAGGCTTGGGCACAAGTGCAGTGATGGCTAGGCTTAAGGCCGGGGCACAAGTGAGGGCTAGACTTAAGGCCGGGGCACAAGTGCGGGCTTGACTTAAGGCCGGGGCACAAGTGCGGGCTAGGCTTAAGGCCGGGGCACAATTGCGGGCTAGGCTTAAGGCCGGGGCACAAGTGCGGGCTAGGCTTAAGGCCGGGGCACAATTGCGGGCTAGGCTTAAGGCCGGGGCACAAGTGCGGGCTAGGCTTAAGGCCTGGGCACAAGTGCGGGCTAGGCTTAAGGCCTGGGCACAAGTGTGGGCTAGGCTTAAGGCTTAGGCACAAGTGCGGGCTAGGCTTAAGGCCTGGGCACAAGTGCGGGCTAGGCTTAAGGCCTGGGCACAAGTGCGGCTAGGCTTAAGGCCTGGGCACAAGTGCTGGCTAGGCTTAAGGTCTGGGTAAAAGTGCAGTGCTGGCTAGGATCAAGGCAGGGGGCACAAGTGCTGGCTAGGCTTAAGGCATGGGCACAAGTGCAAGCTAGGCTTAAGGCCTGGGCACAAGTGCGGGCTAGGCTTAAGGCCTGGGCACAAGTGCGGGCTAGGCTTAAGGCCTGGGCACAAGTGCGGGCTAGGCTTAAGGCCTGGGCACAAGTGCGGGCTAGGCTTAAAGCCTGGGCACAAGTGCGGGCTAGGCTTAAGGCCTGGGCACATGTGCGGGCTAGGCTTAAGGCCTGGGCACAAGTGCGGGCTAGGCTTAAGGCCTGGGCACAAGTGAGGGCTAGGCTTAAGGCCTGGGCACAAGTGCAGTGCTGGCTAGGATCAAGGCAGGGGGCACAAGTGCTGGCTAGGCTTAAGGCATGGGCACAAGTGCGAGCTAGGCTTAAGGCCTGGGCACAAGTGCGGGCTAGGCTTAAGGCCTGGGCACAAGTGCGGGCTAGGCTTAAGGCATGGGCACAAGTGCTGGCCAGGATTAACGCAGGGGGCACAAGTGCGGGCTAGGCTTAAGGCCTGGGCACATTTGCGGGCTAGGCTTAAGGCCTGGGCAAAAGTGCGGGCTAGGCTTAAGGCCTGGGCACAAATGAGGGCTAGGCTTAAGGCCTGGGCAAAAGTGTGGGCTAGGCTTAAGGCCTGGGCACAAGTGCGGGCTAGGCTTAAGGCCTGGGCACAAGTGCGGGCTAGGCTTAAGGCATGGGCACAACTGCGGGCTAGGCTTAAGGCCTGGGCACAAGTGCGGGCTAGGCTTAAGGCCTGGGCACAAATGAGGGCTAGGCTTAAGGCCTGGGCAAAAGTGTGGGCTAGGCTTAAGGCCTGGGCATAAGTGCGGGCTAGGCTTAAGGCCTGGGCACAAGTGCGGGCTAGGCTTAAGGCATGGGCACAAGTGCGGGCTAGGCTTAAGGCCTGGGCACAAGTGCGGGCTAGGCTTAAGGCCGGGGCACAAGTGCGGGCTAGGCTTAAGGCCTGAACACAAGTGCGGGCTAGGCTTAAGGCCTGGGCACAAGTGCGAGCTAGGCTTAAGGCCTGGGCACAAGAGCGGGCTAGGCTTAATGCCTGGGCACAAGTGCGGGCTAGGCTTAAGGCCTGGGCACAAGTGCGGGCTAGGCTTAAGGCCTGGGCACAAATGCGGGCTAGGCTTAAGGCCTGGGCACAAGTGCGGGCTAGGCTTAAGGCCTGGGCACAAGTGCGGGCTAGGCTTAAGGCCGGGGCACAAGTGCGGGCAAGGCTTAAGGCCGGGACACAAGTGAGGGCTAGGCTTAAGGCTGGGGCACAAGTGCGGGCAAGGCTTAAAGCCGGGGCACAAGTGCGGGCTAGGCTTAAGGCCGGGGCACAAGTGCGGGCTAGGCTTAAGGCCGGGGCACAAGTGCGGGCTAGGTTTAAATCCGGGGCACAAGTGCGGGCTAGGCTTAAGGCCTGGGCACAAGTGCGGGCTAGGCTTAAGGCCTGGGCACAAGTGCAGTGCTGGCTAGGATCAAGGCAGGGGGCACAAGTGCTGGCTAGGCTTAAGGCATGGGCACAAGTGCTGGCTAGGCTTAAGGCATACAGCTAACTCTTTGCACTCTTTGCATAAAGGGTTAGGCACCTAAAGGGGTGAAGAGCTAGCTTTCACCCCTCTACTCTGTACTTGGACATTTAGGACTAGATCCTTTGTTGTACAGTGCGGAGCCTCTCCATAACCCCATGCTCCAAGCGACCAGGCACTTCTTGTCTGTCCTCCGTGAATGGGTAATGCCTTCTTCCGTAATTACAGTCGTGCATGCGCATTCAGACGGGACAAGAGCGAAGAGCGAAGAGCGTAAAGCTGGCCCTACGTGCATAACCAACGTGAAGCTGAAGACAAAAACAAACAAACAAGCATTCAAGGGGCTCAAAAGTGCGGGCTAGGCTTAAGGCCTGGGCACAAGTGCGGGCTAGGCTTAAGGCCTGGGCACAAGTGCGGGCTAGGCTTAAGGCCGGGGCACAAGTGCGGGCTAGGCTTAAGGCCTGGGCACAAGTGCAGTGCTGGCTAGGATCAAGGCAGGGGGCACAAGTGCTGGCTAGGCTTAAGGCATGAGCACAAGTGCGAGCTAGGCTTAAGGCCTGGGCACAAGTGCAAGCTAGGTTTAAGGCCTGGGCACAAGTGCGGGCTAGGCTTAAGGCCTGGGCACAAGTGATGGCTAGGCTTAAGGCATGGGCACAAGTGCAAGTTAGGCTTAAGGCCTGGGCACAAGTGCAAGTTAGGCTTAAGGCCTGGGCACAAGTGCGGGCTAGGCTTAAGGCCTGGGCACAAGTGTGGGCTAGGCTTAAGGCATGGGCACAAGTGCAGTGCTGGCTAGGAGCAAGGCAGGGGGCACAAGTGCTGGCTATGCTTAAGGCATGGGCACAAGTGCGGGCTAGGCTTAAGGCCTGGGCACAAGTGCGGGCTAGGCTTAAGGCCTGGGCACAAGTGCGGGCTAGGCTTAAGGCCTGGGCACAAGTGTGGGCTAGGCTTAAGGCCTGGGCACAAGTGCGGGCTAGGCTTAAGGCCTGGGCACAAGTGCAGGCTAGGCTTAAGGCCTGGGCACAAGTGCGGGCTAGGCTTAAGGTCTGGGCACAAGTGCGGGCTAGGCTTAAGGCCTGGGCACAAGTGCGGGCTAGGCTTAAGGCCTGGGCACAAGTGCGGGCTAGGCTTAAGGCCTGGGCACAAGTGCGGGCTAGGCTTAAGGCCTGGGCACAAGTGCAGGCTAGGCTTAAGGCTTGGGCACAAGTGCAGTGCTGGCTAGGCTTAAGGCCGGGGCACAAGTGAGGGCTAGACTTAAGGCCGGGGCACAAGTGCGGGCTAGACTTAAGGCCGGGGCACAAGTGCGGGCTAGACTTAAGGCAGGGGCACAAGTGCGGGCTAGGCTTAAGGTCGGGGCACAATTGCGGGCTAGGCTTAAGGAAGGGGCACAAGTGCGGGCTAGGCTTAAGGCCGGGGCACAATTGCGGGCTCGGCTTAAGGCCGGGGCACAAGTGCTGGCTAGGCTTAAGGCCTCGGCACAAGTGCGGGCTAGGCTTAAGGCCTGGGCACAAGTGTGGGCTAGGCTTAAGGCTTAGGCACAAGTGCGGGCTAGGCTTAAGGCCTGAGCACAAGTGCGGGCTAGGCTTAAGGCCTGGGCACAAGTGCGGCTAGGCTTAAGGCCTGGGCACAAGTGCTGGCTAGGCTTAAGGTCTGGGTAAAAGTGCAGTGCTGGCTAGGATCAAGGCAGGGGGCACAAGTGCTGGCTAGGCTTAAGGCATGGGCACAAGTGCAAGCTAGGCTTAAGGCCTGGGCACAAGTGCGGGCTAGGCTTAAGGCCTGGGCACAAGTGCGGGCTAGGCTTAAGGCATGGGCACAAGTGCAGTGCTGGCTAGGAGCAAGGCAGGGGGCACAAGTGCTGGCTATGCTTAAGGCATGGGCACAAGTGCGGGCTAGGCTTAAGGCCTGGGCACAAGTGCGGGCTAGGCTTAAGGCCTGGGCAGAAGTGCGGGCTAGGCTTAAAGCCTGGGCACAAGTGCGGGCTAGGCTTAAGGCCTGGGCACATGTGCGGGCTAGGCTTAAGGCCTGGGCACAAGTGCGGGCTAGGCTTAAGGCCTGGGCACAAGTGAGGGCTAGGCTTAAGGCCTGGGCACAAGTGCAGTGCTGGCTAGGATCAAGGCAGGGGGCACAAGTGCTGGCTAGGCTTAAGGCATGGGCACAAGTGCGAGCTAGGCTTAAGGCCTGGGCACAAGTGCGGGCTAGGATTAAGGCCTGGGCACAAGTGCGGGCTAGGCTTAAGGCATGGGCACAAGTGCTGGCCAGGATTAACGCAGGGGGCACAAGTGCGGGCTAGGCTTAAGGCCTGGGCACATTTGCGGGCTAGGCTTAAGGCCTGGGCAAAAGTGCGGGCTAGGCTTAAGGCCTGGGCACAAATGAGGGCTAGGCTTAAGGCCTGGGCAAAAGTGTGGGCTAGGCTTAAGGCCTGGGCACAAGTGCGGGCTAGGCTTAAGGCCTGGGCACAAGTGCGGGCTAGGCTTAAGGCATGGGCACAACTGCGGGCTAGGCTTAAGGCCTGGGCACAAGTGCGGGCTAGGCTTAAGGCCTGGGCACAAGTGCGGGCTAGGCTTAAGGCCTGAGCACAAATGAGGGCTAGGCTTAAGGCCTGGGCAAAAGTGTGGGCTAGGCTTAAGGCCTGGGCATAAGTGCGGGCTAGGCTTAAGGCCTGGGCACAAGTGCGGGCTAGGCTTAAGGCATGGGCACAAGTGCGGGCTAGGCTTAAGGCCTGGGCACAAGTGCGGGCTAGGCTTAAGGCCAGGGCACAAGTGCGGGCTAGGCTTAAGGCCTGAACACAAGTGCGGGCTAGGCTTAAGGCCTGGGCACAAGTGCGAGCTAGGCTTAAGGCCTGGGCACAAGAGCGGGCTAGGCTTAATGCCTGGGCACAAGTGCGGGCTAGGCTTAAGGCCTGGGCACAAGTGCGGGCTAGGCTTAAGGCCTGGGCACAAGTGCGGGCTAGGCTTAAGGCCTGGGCACAAGTGCGGGCTAGGCTTAAGGCCGGGGCACAAGTGCGGGCAAGGCTTAAGACCGGGGCACAAGTGCGGGCTAGGCTTAAGGCCTGGGCACAAGTGCGGGCAAGGCTTAAAGCCGGTGCACAAGTGCGGGCTAGGCTTAAGGCCGGGGCACAAGTGCGGGCTAGGCTTAAGGCCGGGGCACAAGTGCGGGCTAGGTTTAAAGCCGGGGCACAAGTGCGGGCTAGGCTTAAGGCCTGGGCACAAGTGCAGGCTAGGCTTAAGGCCTGGGCACAAGTGCAGTGCTGGCTAGGATCAAGGCAGGGGGCACAAGTGCTGGCTAGGCTTAAGGCATGGGCACAAGTGCTGGCTAGGCTTAAGGCATACAGCTAACTCTTTGCACTCTTTGCATAAAGGGTTAGGCACCTAAAGGGGTGAAGAGCTAGCTTTCACCCCTCTACTCTGTACTTGGACATTTAGGACTAGATCCTTTGTTGTACAGTGCGGAGCCTCTCCATAACCCCATGCTCCAAGCGACCAGGCACTTCTTGTCTGTCCTCCGTGAATGGGTAATGCCTTCTTCCCCAATTACAGTCGTGCATGCGCATTCAGACGGGACAAGAGCGAAGAGCGTAAAGCTGGCCCTACGTGCATAACCAACGTGAAGCTGAAGACAAAAACAAACAAACAAGCATTCAAGGGGCTCAAAAGTGCGGGCTAGGCTTAAGGCCTGGGCACAAGTGCGGGCTAGGCTTAAGGCCTGGGCACAAGTGCGGGCTAGGCTTAAGGCCGGGGCACAAGTGCGGGCTAGGCTTAAGGCCTGGGCACAAGTGCAGTGCTGGCTAGGATCAAGGCAGGGGGCACAAGTGCTGGCTAGGCTTAAGGCATGAGCACAAGTGCGAGCTAGGCTTAAGGCCGGGGCAAAAGTACGGGCTAGGCTTAAGGCCAGGGCACAAGTGCGGGCTAGGCTTAAGGCCGGGGCACAAGTGCGGGCTAGGCTTAAGGCCTGGGCACAAGTGCGGGCTAAGCTTAAGGCCGGGGCAAAAGTGCGGGCTAGGCTTAAGGCCTGGGCACAAGTGCGGGCTAAGCTTAAGGCCTGGGCACAAGTGCTGGCTAGGCTTAAGGCCTGGGCACAAGTACGGGCTAGGCTTAAGGCCAGGGCACAAGTGCGGGCTAGGCTTAAGGCCGGGGCACAAGTGCGGGCTAGGCTTAAGGCCTGGGCACAAGTGCGGGCTAAGCTTAAGGCCGGGGCAAAAGTGCGGGCTAGGCTTAAGGCCTGGGCACAAGTGCGGGCTAAGCTTAAGGCCTGGGCACAAGTGCGGGCTAGGTTTAAGGCCTGGGCACAAGTACGGGCTAGGCTTAAAGCCTGGGCACAAGTGCGGGCTAGGCTTAAGGCCTGGGCACAAGTGCGGGATAGGCTTAAGGCCTGGGCACAAGTGCGGGCTAGGCTTAAAGCCTGGGCACAAGTGTGGGCTAGGCTTAAGGCCTGGGCACAAGTGTGGGCTAGGCTTAAGGCCTGGGCACAAGTGTGGGCTAGGCTTAATGCAT
Source organism: Ranitomeya imitator (assembly GCF_032444005.1). Taxonomy (NCBI): domain Eukaryota; kingdom Metazoa; phylum Chordata; class Amphibia; order Anura; family Dendrobatidae; genus Ranitomeya; species Ranitomeya imitator. The sequence continues at coordinate 1,606,897 of NW_027193354.1, forward strand.
GGGCACAAGTGCAGTGCTGGCTAGGAGCAAGGCAGGGGGCACAAGTGCTGGCTATGCTTAAGGCATGGGCACAAGTGCGGGCTAGGCTTAAGGCCTGGGCACAAGTGCGGGCTAGGCTTAAGGCCTGGGCACAAGTGCGGGCTAGGCTTAAGGCCTGGGCACAAGTGTGGGCTAGGCTTAAGGCCTGGGCACAAGTGCGGGCTAGGCTTAAGGCCTGGGCACAAGTGCGGGCTAGGCTTAAGGCCTGGGCACAAGTGCGGGCTAGGCTTAAGGCCTGGGCACAAGTGCGGGCTAGGCTTAAGGTCTGGGCACAAGTGCGGGCTAGGCTTAAGGCCTGGGCACAAGTGCGGGCTAGGCTTAAGGCCTGGGCACAAGTGCGGGCTAGGCTTAAGGCCTGGGCACAAGTGCGGGCTAGGCTTAAGGCCTGGGCACAAGTGCAGGCTAGGCTTAAGGCTTGGGCACAAGTGCAGTGCTGGCTAGGCTTAAGGCCGGGGCACAAGTGAGGGCTAGACTTAAGGCCGGGGCACAAGTGCGGGCTAGACTTAAGGCCGGGGCACAAGTGCGGGCTAGACTTAAGGCAGGGGCACAAGTGCGGGCTAGGCTTAAGGCCGGGGCACAATTGCGGGCTAGGCTTAAGGCCGGGGCACAAGTGCGGGCTAGGCTTAAGGCCGGGGCACAATTGCGGGCTAGGCTTAAGGCCGGGGCACAAGTGCGGGCTAGGCTTAAGGCCTGGGCACAAGTGCGGGCTAGGCTTAAGGCCTGGGCACAAGTGTGGGCTAGGCTTAAGGCTTAGGCACAAGTGCGGGCTAGGCTTAAGGCCTGGGCACAAGTGCGGGCTAGGCTTAAGGCCTGGGCACAAGTGCGGCTAGGCTTAAGGCCTGGGCACAAGTGCTGGCTAGGCTTAAGGTCTGGGTAAAAGTGCAGTGCTGGCTAGGATCAAGGCAGGGGGCACAAGTGCTGGCTAGGCTTAAGGCATGGGCACAAGTGCAAGCTAGGCTTAAGGCCTGGGCACAAGTGCGGGCTAGGCTTAAGGCCTGGGCACAAGTGCGGGCTAGGCTTAAGGCATGGGCACAAGTGCAGTGCTGGCTAGGAGCAAGGCAGGGGGCACAAGTGCTGGCTATGCTTAAGGCATGGGCACAAGTGCGGGCTAGGCTTAAGGCCTGGGCACAAGTGCGGGCTAGGCTTAAGGCCTGGGCAGAAGTGCGGGCTAGGCTTAAAGCCTGGGCACAAGTGCGGGCTAGGCTTAAGGCCTGGGCACATGTGCGGGCTAGGCTTAAGGCCTGGGCACAAGTGCGGGCTAGGCTTAAGGCCTGGGCACAAGTGAGGGCTAGGCTTAAGGCCTGGGCACAAGTGCAGTGCTGGCTAGGATCAAGGCAGGGGGCACAAGTGCTGGCTAGGCTTAAGGCATGGGCACAAGTGCGAGCTAGGCTTAAGGCCTGGGCACAAGTGCGGGCTAGGCTTAAGGCCTGGGCACAAGTGCGGGCTAGGCTTAAGGCATGGGCACAAGTGCTGGCCAGGATTAACGCAGGGGGCACAAGTGCGGGCTAGGCTTAAGGCCTGGGCACATTTGCGGGCTAGGCTTAAGGCCTGGGCAAAAGTGCGGGCTAGGCTTAAGGCCTGGGCACAAATGAGGGCTAGGCTTAAGGCCTGGGCAAAAGTGTGGGCTAGGCTTAAGGCCTGGGCACAAGTGCGGGCTAGGCTTAAGGCCTGGGCACAAGTGCGGGCTAGGCTTAAGGCATGGGCACAACTGCGGGCTAGGCTTAAGGCCTGGGCACAAGTGCGGGCTAGGCTTAAGGCCTGGGCACAAGTGCGGGCTAGGCTTAAGGCCTGGGCACAAATGAGGGCTAGGCTTAAGGCCTGGGCAAAAGTGTGGGCTAGGCTTAAGGCCTGGGCATAAGTGCGGGCTAGGCTTAAGGCCTGGGCACAAGTGCGGGCTAGGCTTAAGGCATGGGCACAAGTGCGGGCTAGGCTTAAGGCCTGGGCACAAGTGCGGGCTAGGCTTAAGGCCGGGGCACAAGTGCGGGCTAGGCTTAAGGCCTGAACACAAGTGCGGGCTAGGCTTAAGGCCTGGGCACAAGTGCGAGCTAGGCTTAAGGCCTGGGCACAAGAGCGGGCTAGGCTTAATGCCTGGGCACAAGTGCGGGCTAGGCTTAAGGCCTGGGCACAAGTGCGGGCTAGGCTTAAGGCCTGGGCACAAGTGCGGGCTAGGCTTAAGGCCTGGGCACAAGTGCGGGCTAGGCTTAAGGCCGGGGCACAAGTGCGGGCAAGGCTTAAGGCCGGGGCACAAGTGCGGGCTAGGCTTAAGGCCTGGGCACAAGTGCGGGCAAGGCTTAAAGCCGGGGCACAAGTGCGGGCTAGGCTTAAGGCCGGGGCACAAGTGCGGGCTAGGCTTAAGGCCGGGGCACAAGTGCGGGCTAGGCTTAAGGCCGGGGCACAAGTGCGGGCTAGGTTTAAAGCCGGGGCACAAGTGCGGGCTAGGCTTAAGGCCTGGGCACAAGTGCAGGCTAGGCTTAAGGCCTGGGCACAAGTGCAGTGCTGGCTAGGATCAAGGCAGGGGGCACAAGTGCTGGCTAGGCTTAAGGCATGGGCACAAGTGCTGGCTAGGCTTAAGGCATACAGCTAACTCTTTGCACTCTTTGCATAAAGGGTTAGGCACCTAAAGGGGTGAAGAGCTAGCTTTCACCCCTCTACTCTGTACTTGGACATTTAGGACTAGATCCTTTGTTGTACAGTGCGGAGCCTCTCCATAACCCCATGCTCCAAGCGACCAGGCACTTCTTGTCTGTCCTCCGTGAATGGGTAATGCCTTCTTCCCCAATTACAGTCGTGCATGCGCATTCAGACGGGACAAGAGCGAAGAGCGTAAAGCTGGCCCTACGTGCATAACCAACGTGAAGCTGAAGACAAAAACAAACAAACAAGCATTCAAGGGGCTCAAAAGTGAGGGCTAGGCATAAGGCCTGGGCACAAGTGCGGGCTAGGCTTAAGGCCTGGGCACAAGTGCGGTGCTGGCTAGGATCAAGGCAGGGGGCACAAGTGCTGGCTAGGCTTAAGGCATGGGCACAAGTGCGAGCTAGGCTTAAGGCCTGGGCACAAGTGCGGGCTAGGCTTAAGGCCTGGGCACAAGTGCGGGCTAGGCTTAAGGCATGGGCACAAGTGCTGGCCAGGATTAACGCAGGGGGCACAAGTGCGGGCTAGGCTTAAGGCCTGGGCACATTTGCGGGCTAGGCTTAAGGCCTGGGCAAAAGTGCGGGCTAGGCTTAAGGCCTGGGCACAAATGAGGGCTAGGCTTAAGGCCTGGGCAAAAGTGTGGGCTAGGCTTAAGGCCTGGGCACAAGTGCGGGCTAGGCTTAAGGCCTGGGCACAAGTGCGGGCTAGGCTTAAGGCATGGGCACAACTGCGGGCTAGGCTTAAGGCCTGGGCACAAGTGCGGGCTAGGCTTAAGGCCTGGGCACAAGTGCGGGCTAGGCTTAAGGCCTGGGCACAAATGAGGGCTAGGCTTAAGGCCTGGGCAAAAGTGTGGGCTAGGCTTAAGGCCTGGGCATAAGTGCGGGCTAGGCTTAAGGCCTGGGCACAAGTGCGGGCTAGGCTTAAGGCATGGGCACAAGTGCGGGCTAGGCTTAAGGCCTGGGCACAAGTGCGGGCTAGGCTTAAGGCCGGGGCACAAGTGCGGGCTAGGCTTAAGGCCTGAACACAAGTGCGGGCTAGGCTTAAGGCCTGGGCACAAGTGCGAGCTAGGCTTAAGGCCTGGGCACAAGAGCGGGCTAGGCTTAATGCCTGGGCACAAGTGCGGGCTAGGCTTAAGGCCTGGGCACAAGTGCGGGCTAGGCTTAAGGCCTGGGCACAAGTGCGGGCTAGGCTTAAGGCCTGGGCACAAGTGCGGGCTAGGCTTAAGGCCGGGGCACAAGTGCGGGCAAGGCTTAAGGCCGGGGCACAAGTGCGGGCTAGGCTTAAGGCCTGGGCACAAGTGCGGGCAAGGCTTAAAGCCGGGGCACAAGTGCGGGCTAGGCTTAAGGCCGGGGCACAAGTGCGGGCTAGGCTTAAGGCCGGGGCACAAGTGCGGGCTAGGCTTAAGGCCGGGGCACAAGTGCGGGCTAGGTTTAAAGCCGGGGCACAAGTGCGGGCTAGGCTTAAGGCCTGGGCACAAGTGCAGGCTAGGCTTAAGGCCTGGGCACAAGTGCAGTGCTGGCTAGGATCAAGGCAGGGGGCACAAGTGCTGGCTAGGCTTAAGGCATGGGCACAAGTGCTGGCTAGGCTTAAGGCATACAGCTAACTCTTTGCACTCTTTGCATAAAGGGTTAGGCACCTAAAGGGGTGAAGAGCTAGCTTTCACCCCTCTACTCTGTACTTGGACATTTAGGACTAGATCCTTTGTTGTACAGTGCGGAGCCTCTCCATAACCCCATGCTCCAAGCGACCAGGCACTTCTTGTCTGTCCTCCGTGAATGGGTAATGCCTTCTTCCCCAATTACAGTCGTGCATGCGCATTCAGACGGGACAAGAGCGAAGAGCGTAAAGCTGGCCCTACGTGCATAACCAACGTGAAGCTGAAGACAAAAACAAACAAACAAGCATTCAAGGGGCTCAAAAGTGAGGGCTAGGCATAAGGCCTGGGCACAAGTGCGGGCTAGGCTTAAGGCCTGGGCACAAGTGCGGGCTAGGCTTAAGGCCGGGGCACAAGTGCGGGCTAGGCTTAAGGCCTGGGCACAAGTGCAGTGCTGGCTAGGATCAAGGCAGGGGGCACAAGTGCTGGCTAGGCTTAAGGCATGAGCACAAGTGCGAGCTAGGCTTAAGGCCTGGGCACAAGTGCGGGCTAGACTTAAGGCCTAGGCACAAGTGCGGGCTAGGCTTAAGGCCTAGGCACAAGTGCGGGCTAGGCTTAAGGCTTGGGCACAAGTGCAGTGCTGGCTAGGATCAAGGCAGGGGGTACAATTGCTGGCTAGGCTTAAGGCCGGGGCACAAGTGCTGGCTAGGCTTAAGGCCGGGGCACAAGTGCGGGCTAGGCTTAAGGCCTGGGCACAAGTGCGGGCTAGGCTTAACGCCTGGGCACAAGTGCGGGCTAGGCTTAAGGCCGGAGCACAAGTGCGGGCTAGGCTTAAGGCCGGGGCACAAATGCGGGCTAGGCTTAAGGCCGGGGCACAAGTGCGGGCTAGGCTTAAGGCCGGGGCACAAGTGCGGGCAAGGCTTAAGGCCGGGGCACAAGTGCGGGCTAGGCTTAAGGACGGGGCACAAGTGCAGGCTAGGCTTAAGGACGGGGCACAAGTGCGGCCTAGGCTTAAGGCCGGGGCACAAGTGCGGGATAGGCTTAAGGCCGGGGCACAAATGCGGGCTAGGCTTAAGGCCGGGGCACAAGTGCGGGATAGGCTTAAGGCCGGGGCACAAGTGCGGGCTAGGCTTAAGGCCGGGGCACAAGTGCGGGCTGGGCTTAAGGCCGGGGCACAAGTGCGAGCTAGGCTTAAGGCCTGGGCACAAGTGCGGGCTAGGCTTAAGGCCTGGGCACAAGTGCGGGCTAGGCTTAAGGCCTGGGCACAAGTGCGGGCTAGGCTTAAGGCCTGGGCACAAGTGCGGGCTATGCTTAAGGCTTGGGCACAAGTGCAGTGATGGCTAGGATCAAGGCAGGGGGCACAAGTGCTGGCTAGGCTTAAGGCCTGGGCACAAGTACGGGCTAGGCTTAAGGCCGGGGCACAAGTGCGGGCTAGGCTTAAGGCCAGGGCACAAGTGCGGGCTAGGCTTAAGACCGGGGCACAAGTGCGGGCTAGGCTTAAGGCCTGGGCACAAGTGTGGGCTAAGCTTAAGGCCGGGGCAAAAGTGTGGGCTAGGCTTAAGGCCTGGGCACAAGTGCGGGCTAAGCTTAAGGCCTGGGCACAAGTGCGGGCTAGGTTTAAGGCCTGGGCACAAGTACGGGCTAGGCTTAAAGCCTGGGCACAAGTGCGGGCTAGGCTTAAGGCCTGGGCACAAGTGCGGGATAGGCTTAAGGCCTGGGCACAAGTGCGGGCTAGGCTTAAGGCCTGGGCACAAGTGTGGGCTAGGCTTAAGGCCTGGGCACAAGTGTGGGCTAGGCTTAAGGCCTGGACACAAGTGCGGGCTAGGCTTAAGGCCTGGGCACAAGTGCAGGCTATGCTTAAGGCCTGGGCACAAGTGCGGGCTAGGCTTAAGGCCTGGGCACAAGTGCGGGCTAGGCTTAAGGCCTGGGCACAAGTGCGGGCTGGGCTTAAGGCCGGGGCACAAGTGTGGGCTGGGCTTAAGGCCGGGGCACAAGTGCGGGCTGGGCTTAAGGCCTGGGCACAAGTGCTGGCTAGGCTTAAGGTCTGGGTAAAAGTGCAGTGCTGGCTAGGATCAAGGCAGGGGGCACAAGTGCTGGCTAGGCTTAAGGCATGGGCACAAGTGCAAGCTAGGCTTAAGGCCTGGGCACAAGTGCGGGCTAGGCTTAAGGCCTGGGCACAAGTGCGGGCTAGGCTTAAGGCATGGGCACAAGTGCAGTGCTGGCTAGGAGCAAGGCAGGGGGCACAAGTGCTGGCTATGCTTAAGGCATGGGCACAAGTGCGGGCTAGGCTTAAGGCCTGGGCACAAGTGCGGGCTAGGCTTAAGGCCTGGGCACAAGTGCGGGCTAGGCTTAAAGCCTGGGCACAAGTGCGGGCTAGGCTTAAGGCCTGGGCACATGTGCGGGCTAGGCTTAAGGCCTGGGCACAAGTGCGGGCTAGGCTTAAGGCCTGGGCACAAGTGAGGGCTAGGCTTAAGGCCTGGGCACAAGTGCAGTGCTGGCTAGGATCAAGGCAGGGGGCACAAGTGCTGGCTAGGCTTAAGGCATGGGCACAAGTGCGAGCTAGGCTTAAGGCCTGGGCACAAGTGCGGGCTAGGCTTAAGGCCTGGGCACAAGTGCGGGCTAGGCTTAAGGCATGGGCACAAGTGCTGGCCAGGATTAACGCAGGGGGCACAAGTGCGGGCTAGGCTTAAGGCCTGGGCACATTTGCGGGCTAGGCTTAAGGCCTGGGCAAAATGCGGGCTAGGCTTAAGGCCTGGGCACAAATGAGGGCTAGGCTTAAGGCCTGGGCAAAAGTGTGGGCTAGGCTTAAGGCCTGGGCACAAGTGCGGGCTAGGCTTAAGGCCTGGGCACAAGTGCGGGCTAGGCTTAAGGCATGGGCACAACTGCGGGCTAGGCTTAAGGCCTGGGCACAAGTGCGGGCTAGGCTTAAGGCCTGGGCACAAATGAGGGCTAGGCTTAAGGCCTGGGCAAAAGTGTGGGCTAGGCTTAAGGCCTGGGCATAAGTGCGGGCTAGGCTTAAGGCCTGGGCACAAGTGCGGGCTAGGCTTAAGGCATGGGCACAAGTGCGGGCTAGGCTTAAGGCCTGGGCACAAGTGCGGGCTAGGCTTAAGGCCGGGGCACAAGTGCGGGCTAGGCTTAAGGCCTGAACACAAGTGCGGGCTAGGCTTAAGGCCTGGGCACAAGTGCGAGCTAGGCTTAAGGCCTGGGCACAAGAGCGGGCTAGGCTTAATGCCTGGGCACAAATGCGGGCTAGGCTTAAGGCCTGGGCACAAGTGCGGGCTAGGCTTAAGGCCTGGGCACAAGTGCGAGCTAGGCTTAAGGCCTGGGCACAAGTGCGGGCTAGGCTTAAGGCCTGGGCACAAATGCGGGCTAGGCTTAAGGCCTGGGCACAAGTGCGGGCTAGGCTTAAGGCCTGGGCACAAGTGCGGGCTAGGCTTAAGGCCGGGGCACAAGTGCGGGCAAGGCTTAAGGCCGGGACACAAGTGCGGGCTAGGCTTAAGGCTGGGGCACAAGTGCGGGCAAGGCTTAAAGCCGGGGCACAAGTGCGGGCTAGGCTTAAGGCCGGGGCACAAGTGCGGGCTAGGCTTAAGGCCGGGGCACAAGTGCGGGCTAGGTTTAAAGCCGGGGCACAAGTGCGGGCTAGGCTTAAGGCCTGGGCACAAGTGCGGGCTAGGCTTAAGGCCTGGGCACAAGTGCAGTGCTGGCTAGGATCAAGGCAGGGGGCACAAGTGCTGGCTAGGCTTAAGGCATGGGCACAAGTGCTGGCTAGGCTTAAGGCATACAGCTAACTCTTTGCACTCTTTGCATAAAGGGTTAGGCACCTAAAGGGGTGAAGAGCTAGCTTTCACCCCTCTACTCTGTACTTGGACATTTAGGACTAGATCCTTTGTTGTACAGTGCGGAGCCTCTCCATAACCCCATGCTCCAAGCGACCAGGCACTTCTTGTCTGTCCTCCGTGAATGGGTAATGCCTTCTTCCGTAATTACAGTCGTGCATGCGCATTCAGACGGGACAAGAGCGAAGAGCGTAAAGCTGGCCCTACGTGCATAACCAACGTGAAGCTGAAGACAAAAACAAACAAACAAGCATTCAAGGGGCTCAAAAGTGCGGGCTAGGCTTAAGGCCTGGGCACAAGTGCGGGCTAGGCTTAAGGCCTGGGCACAAGTGCGGGCTAGGCTTAAGGCCGGGGCACAAGTGCGGGCTAGGCTTAAGGCCTGGGCACAAGTGCAGTGCTGGCTAGGATCAAGGCAGGGGGCACAAGTGCTGGCTAGGCTTAAGGCATGAGCACAAGTGCGAGCTAGGCTTAAGGCCTGGGCACAAGTGCAAGCTAGGTTTAAGGCCTGGGCACAAGTGCGGGCTAGGCTTAAGGCCTGGGCACAAGTGATGGCTAGGCTTAAGGCCTGGGCACAAGTGCGGGCTAGGCTTAAGGCCTGGGCACAAGTGCGGGCTAGGCTTAAGGCCTGGGCACAAGTGCGGGCTAGGCTTAAGGCCTGGGCACAAGTGTGGGCTAGGCTTAAGGCCTGGGCACAAGTGCAGGCTAGGCTTAAGGCCTGGGCACAAGTGCGGGCTAGGCTTAAGGCCTGGGCACAAGTGCGGGCTAGGCTTAAGGCCTGGGCACAAGTGCGGGCTAGGCTTAAGGTCTGGGCACAAGTGCGGGCTAGGCTTAAGGCCTGGGCACAAGTGCGGGCTAGGCTTAAGGCCTGGGCACAAGTGCGGGCTAGGCTTAAGGCCTGGGCACAAGTGCGGGCTAGGCTTAAGGCCTGGGCACAAGTGCAGGCTAGGCTTAAGGCTTGGGCACAAGTGCAGTGCTGGCTAGGCTTAAGGCCGGGGCACAAGTGAGGGCTAGACTTAAGGCCGGGGCACAAGTGCGGGCTAGACTTAAGGCCGGGGCACAAGTGCGGGCTAGACTTAAGGCAGGGGCACAAGTGCGGGCTAGGCTTAAGGTCGGGGCACAATTGCGGGCTAGGCTTAAGGCCGGGGCACAAGTGCGGGCTAGGCTTAAGGCCGGGGCACAATTGCGGGCTAGGCTTAAGGCCGGGGCACAAGTGCGGGCTAGGCTTAAGGCCTGGGCACAAGTGCGGGCTAGGCTTAAGGCCTGGGCACAAGTGTGGGCTAGGCTTAAGGCTTAGGCACAAGTGCGGGCTAGGCTTAAGGCCTGGGCACAAGTGCGGGCTAGGCTTAAGGCCTGGGCACAAGTGCGGCTAGGCTTAAGGCCTGGGCACAAGTGCTGGCTAGGCTTAAGGTCTGGGTAAAAGTGCAGTGCTGGCTAGGATCAAGGCAGGGGGCACAAGTGCTGGCTAGGCTTAAGGCATGGGCACAAGTGCAAGCTAGGCTTAAGGCCTGGGCACAAGTGCGGGCTAGGCTTAAGGCCTGGGCACAAGTGCGGGCTAGGCTTAAGGCATGGGCACAAGTGCAGTGCTGGCTAGGAGCAAGGCAGGGGGCACAAGTGCTGGCTATGCTTAAGGCATGGGCACAAGTGCGGGCTAGGCTTAAGGCCTGGGCACAAGTGCGGGCTAGGCTTAAGGCCTGTTCAGAAGTGCGGGCTAGGCTTAAAGCCTGGGCACAAGTGCGGGCTAGGCTTAAGGCCTGGGCACATGTGCGGGCTAGGCTTAAGGCCTGGGCACAAGTGCGGGCTAGGCTTAAGGCCTGGGCACAAGTGAGGGCTAGGCTTAAGGCCTGGGCACAAGTGCAGTGCTGGCTAGGATCAAGGCAGGGGGCACAAGTGCTGGCTAGGCTTAAGGCATGGGCACAAGTGCGAGCTAGGCTTAAGGCCTGGGCACAAGTGCGGGCTAGGCTTAAGGCCTGGGCACAAGTGCGGGCTAGGCTTAAGGCATGGGCACAAGTGCTGGCCAGGATTAACGCAGGGGGCACAAGTGCGGGCTAGGCTTAAGGCCTGGGCACATTTGCGGGCTAGGCTTAAGGCCTGGGCAAAAGTGCGGGCTAGGCTTAAGGCCTGGGCACAAATGAGGGCTAGGCTTAAGGCCTGGGCAAAAGTGTGGGCTAGGCTTAAGGCCTGGGCACAAGTGCGGGCTAGGCTTAAGGCCTGGGCACAAGTGCGGGCTAGGCTTAAGGCATGGGCACAACTGCGGGCTAGGCTTAAGGCCTGGGCACAAGTGCGGGCTAGGCTTAAGGCCTGGGCACAAGTGCGGGCTAGGCTTAAGGCCTGGGCACAAATGAGGGCTAGGCTTAAGGCCTGGGCAAAAGTGTGGGCTAGGCTTAAGGCCTGGGCATAAGTGCGGGCTAGGCTTAAGGCCTGGGCACAAGTGCGGGCTAGGCTTAAGGCATGGGCACAAGTGCGGGCTAGGCTTAAGGCCTGGGCACAAGTGCGGGCTAGGCTTAAGGCCGGGGCACAAGTGCGGGCTAGGCTTAAGGCCTGAACACAAGTGCGGGCTAGGCTTAAGGCCTGGGCACAAGTGCGAGCTAGGCTTAAGGCCTGGGCACAAGAGCGGGCTAGGCTTAATGCCTGGGCACAAGTGCGGGCTATGCTTAAGGCTTGGGCACAAGTGCAGTGATGGCTAGGCTTAAGGCCGGGGCACAAGTGAGGGCTATACTTAAGGCCGGGGCACAAGTGCGGGCTTGACTTAAGGCCGGGGCACAAGTGCGGGCTGGGCTTAAGGCCGGGGCACAAGTGCGAGCTAGGCTTAAGGCCTGGGCACAAGTGCGGGCTAGGCTTAAGGCCTGGGCACAAGTGCGGGCTAGGCTTAAGGCCTGGGCACAAGTGCGGGCTATGCTTAAGGCTTGGGCACAAGTGCAGTGATGGCTAGGCTTAAGGCCGGGGCACAAGTGAGGGCTAGACTTAAGGCCGGGGCACAAGTGCGGGCTTGACTTAAGGCCGGGGCACAAGTGCGGGCTAGACTTAAGGCAGGGGCACAAGTGCGGGCTAGGCTTAAGGCCGGGGCACAATTGCGGGCTAGGCTTAAGGCCGGGGCACAAGTGCGGGCTAGGCTTAAGGCCGGGGCACAATTGCGGGCTAGGCTTAAGGCCGGGGCACAAGTGCGGGCTAGGCTTAAGGCCGGGGCACAAGTGCGGGCTAGGCTTAAGGCCGGGGCACAAGTGCGGGCTAGGTTTAAAGCCGGGGCACAAGTGCGGGCTAGGCTTAAGGCCTGGGCACAAGTGCAGGCTAGGCTTAAGGCCTGGGCACAAGTGCAGTGCTGGCTAGGATCAAGGCAGGGGGCACAAGTGCTGGCTAGGCTTAAGGCATGGGCACAAGTGCGAGCTAGGCTTAAGGCCTGGGCACAAGTGCGGGCTAGGCTTAAGGCCTGGGCACAAGTGCGGGCTAGGCTTAAGGCATGGGCACAAGTGCTGGCCAGGATTAACGCAGGGGGCACAAGTGCGGGCTAGGCTTAAGGCCTGGGCACATTTGCGGGCTAGGCTTAAGGCCTGGGCAAAAGTGCGGGCTAGGCTTAAGGCCTGGGCACAAATGAGGGCTAGGCTTAAGGCCTGGGCAAAAGTGTGGGCTAGGCTTAAGGCCTGGGCACAAGTGCGGGCTAGGCTTAAGGCCTGGGCACAAGTGCGGGCTAGGCTTAAGGCATGGGCACAACTGCGGGCTAGGCTTAAGGCCTGGGCACAAGTGCGGGCTAGGCTTAAGGCCTGGGCACAAGTGCGGGCTAGGCTTAAGGCCTGGGCACAAATGAGGGCTAGGCTTAAGGCCTGGGCAAAAGTGTGGGCTAGGCTTAAGGCCTGGGCATAAGTGCGGGCTAGGCTTAAGGCCTGGGCACAAGTGCGGGCTAGGCTTAAGGCATGGGCACAAGTGCGGGCTAGGCTTAAGGCCTGGGCACAAGTGCGGGCTAGGCTTAAGGCCGGGGCACAAGTGCGGGCTAGGCTTAAGGCCTGAACACAAGTGCGGGCTAGGCTTAAGGCCTGGGCACAAGTGCGAGCTAGGCTTAAGGCCTGGGCACAAGAGCGGGCTAGGCTTAATGCCTGGGCACAAGTGCGGGCTATGCTTAAGGCTTGGGCACAAGTGCAGTGATGGCTAGGCTTAAGGCCGGGGCACAAGTGAGGGCTATACTTAAGGCCGGGGCACAAGTGCGGGCTTGACTTAAGGCCGGGGCACAAGTGCGGGCTGGGCTTAAGGCCGGGGCACAAGTGCGAGCTAGGCTTAAGGCCTGGGCACAAGTGCGGGCTAGGCTTAAGGCCTGGGCACAAGTGCGGGCTAGGCTTAAGGCCGGGGCACAAGTGCGGGCTAGGCTTAAGGCCTGAACACAAGTGCGGGCTAGGCTTAAGGCCTGGGCACAAGTGCGAGCTAGGCTTAAGGCCTGGGCACAAGAGCGGGCTAGGCTTAATGCCTGGGCACAAGTGCGGGCTAGGCTTAAGGCCTGGGCACAAGTGCGGGCTAGGCTTAAGGCCTGGGCACAAGTGCGGGCTAGGCTTAAGGCCTGGGCACAAGTGCGGGCTAGGCTTAAGGCCTGGGCACAAGTGCGGGCTAGGCTTAAGGCCGGGGCACAAGTGCGGGCAAGGCTTAAGGCCGGGACACAAGTGCGGGCTAGGCTGAAGGCTGGGGCACAAGTGCGGGCAAGGCTTAAAGCCGGGGCACAAGTGCGGGCTAGGCTTAAGGCCGGGGCACAAGTGCGGGCTAGGCTTAAGGCCGGGGCACAAGTGCGGGCTAGGTTTAAAGCCGGGGCACAAGTGCGGGCTAGGCTTAAGGCCTGGGCACAAGTGCAGGCTAGGCTTAAGGCCTGGGCACAAGTGCAGTGCTGGCTAGGATCAAGGCAGGGGGCACAAGTGCTGGCTAGGCTTAAGGCATGGGCACAAGTGCTGGCTAGGCTTAAGGCATACAGCTAACTCTTTGCACTCTTTGCATAAAGGGTTAGGCACCTAAAGGGGTGAAGAGCTAGCTTTCACCCCTCTACTCTGTACTTGGACATTTAGGACTAGATCCTTTGTTGTACAGTGCGGAGCCTCTCCATAACCCCATGCTCCAAGCGACCAGGCACTTCTTGTCTGTCCTCCGTGAATGGGTAATGCCTTCTTCCCCAATTACAGTCGTGCATGCGCATTCAGACGGGACAAGAGCGAAGAGCGTAAAGCTGGCCCTACGTGCATAACCAACGTGAAGCTGAAGACAAAAACAAACAAACAAGCATTCAAGGGGCTCAAAAGTGCGGGCTAGGCTTAAGGCCTGGGCACAAGTGCGGGCTAGGCTTAAGGCCTGGGCACAAGTGCGGGCTAGGCTTAAGGCCGGGGCACAAGTGCGGGCTAGGCTTAAGGCCTGGGCACAAGTGCAGTGCTGGCTAGGATCAAGGCAGGGGGCACAAGTGCTGGCTAGGCTTAAGGCATGAGCACAAGTGCGAGCTAGGCTTAAGGCCTGGGCACAAGTGCGGGCTAGGCTTAAGGCCTAGGCACAAGTGCGGGCTAGGCTTAAGGCCTAGGCACAAGTGCGGGCTAGGCTTAAGGCTTGGGCACAAGTGCAGTGCTGGCTAGGATCAAGGCAGGGGGTACAATTGCTGGCTAGGCTTAAGGCCGGGGCACAAGTGCTGGCTAGGCTTAAGGCCGGGGCACAAGTGCGGGCTAGGCTTAAGGCCTGGGCACAAGTGCGGGCTAGGCTTAAGGCCTGGGCACAAGTGCGGGCTAGGCTTAAGGCCGGGGCACAAGTGCGGGCTAGGCTTAAGGCCGGGGCACAAATGCGGGCTAGGCTTAAGGCCGGGGCACAAGTGCGGGCTAGGCTTAAGGCCGGGGCACAAGTGCGGGCAAGGCTTAAGGCCGGGGCACAAGTGCGGGCTAGGCTTAAGGACGGGGCACAAGTGCGGGCTAGGCTTAAGGACGGGGCACAAGTGCGGCCTAGGCTTAAGGCCGGGGCACAAGTGCGGGATAGGCTTAAGGCCGGGGCACAAATGCGGGCTAGGCTTAAGGCCGGGGCACAAGTGCGGGATAGGCTTAAGGCCGGGGCACAAGTGCGGGATAGGCTTAAGGCCGGGGCACAAGTGCGGGCTAGGCTTAAGGCCGGGGCACAAGTGCGGGCTGGGCTTAAGGCCGGGGCACAAGTGCGAGCTAGGCTTAAGGCCTGGGCACAAGTGCGGGCTAGGCTTAAGGCCTGGGCACAAGTGCGGGCTAGGCTTAAGGCCTGGGCACAAGTGCGGGCTAGGCTTAAGGCCTGGGCACAAGTGCGGGCTATGCTTAAGGCTTGGGCACAAGTGCAGTGATGGCTAGGATCAAGGCAGGGGGCACAAGTGCTGGCTAGGCTTAAGGCCTGGGCACAAGTACGGGCTAGGCTTAAGGCCGGGGCACAAGTGCGGGCTAGGCTTAAGGCCAGGGCACAAGTGCGGGCTAAGCTTAAGGCCGGGGCAAAAGTGCGGGCTAGGCTTAAGGCCTGGGCACAAGTGCGGGCTAAGCTTAAGGCCTGGGCACAAGTGCGGGCTAGGTTTAAGGCCTGGGCACAAGAACGGGCTAGGCTTAAAGCCTGGGCACAAGTGCGGGCTAGGCTTAAGGCCTGGGCACAAGTGCGGGATAGGCTTAAGGCCTGGGCACAAGTGCGGGCTAGGCCTAAGGCCTGGGCACAAGTGTGGGCTAGGCTTAAGGCCTGGGCACAAGTGCGGGCTAGGCTTAAGGCCTGGGCACAAGTGCGGGCTAGGCTTAAGGCCTGGGCACAAGTGCTGGCTAGGCTTAAGGTCTGGGTAAAAGTGCAGTGCTGGCTAGGATCAAGGCACGGGACACAAGTGCTGGCTAGGCTTAAGGCATGGGCACAAGTGCAAGCTAGGCTTAAGGCCTGGGCACAAGTGCGGGCTAGGCTTAAGGCCTGGGCACAATTGCGGGCTAGGCTTAAGGCATGGGCACAAGTGCAGTGCTGACTAGGAGCAAGGCAGGGGCACAAGTGCTGGCTATGCTTAAGGCATGGGCACAAGTGCGGGCTAGGCTTAAGGCCTGGGCACAAGTGCGGGCTAGGCTTAAGGCCTGGGCACAAGTGCGGGCTAGGCTTAAAGCCTGGGCACAAGTGTGGGCTAGGCTTAAGGCCTGGGCACATGTGCGGGCTAGGCTTAAGGCCTGGGCACAAGTGCGGGCTAGGCTTAAGGCCTGGGCACAAGTGCGGGCTAGGCTTAAGGCCTGGGCACAAGTGCAGTGCTGGCTAGGATCAAGGCAGGGGGCACAAGTGCTGGCTTGGCTTAAGGCATGGGCACAAGTGCGAGCCAGGCTTAAGGCCTGGGCACAAGTGCGGGCTAGGCTTAAGGCCTGGGCACAAGTGCGGGCTAGGCTTAAGGCATGGGCACAAGTGCTGGCCATGATTAACGCAGGGGGCACAAGTGCGAGCTAGGCTTAAGGCCTGGGCACATTTGCGGGCTAGGCTTAAGGCCTGGGCAAAAGTGCGGGCTAGGCTTAAGGCCTGGGCACAAATGAGGGCTAGGCTTAAGGCCTGGGCAAAAGTGTGGGCTAGGCTTAAGGCCTGGGCACAAGTGCGGGCTAGGCTTAAGGCCTGGGCACAAGTGCGTGCTAGGCTTAAGGCATGGGCACAACTGCGGGCTAGGCTTAAGGCCTGGGCACAAGTGCGGGCTAGGCTTAAGGCCTGGGCACAAGTGCGGGCTAGGCTTAAGGCCTGGGCACAAATGAGGGCTAGGCTTAAGGCCTGGGCAAAAGTGTGGGCTAGGCTTAAGGCCTGGGCATAAGTGCGGGCTAGGCTTAAGGCCTGGGCACAAGTGCGGGCTAGGCTTAAGGCATGGGCACAACTGCGGGCTAGGCTTAAGGCCTGGGCACAAGTGCGGGCTAGGCTTAAGGCCGGGGCACAAGTGCGGGCTAGGCTTAAGGCCTGAACACAAGTGCGGGCTAGGCTTAAGGCCTGGGCACAAGTGCGAGCTAGGCTTAAGGCCTGGGCACAAGTGCGGGCTAGGCTTAATGCCTGGGCACAAGTGCGGGCTAGGCTTAAGGCCTGGGCACAAGTGCGGGCTAGGCTTAAGGCCTGGGCACAAGTGCGGGCTAGGCTTAAGGCCTGGGCACAAGTGCGGGCTAGGCTTAAGGCCTGGGCACAAGTGCGGGCTAGGCTTAAGGCCGGGGCACAAGTGCGGGCAAGGCTTAAGGCCGGGGCACAAGTGCGGGCTACGCTTAAGGCCGGGGCACAAGTGCGGGCAAGGCTTAAAGCCGGGGCACAAGTGCGGGCTAGGCTTAAGGCCGGGGCACAAGTGCGGGCTAGGCTTAAGGCCGGGGCACAAGTGCGGGCTAGGTTTAAAGCCGGGGCACACGTGCGGGCTAGGCTTAAGGCCTGGGCACAAGTGCGGGCTAGGCTTAAGGCCTGGGCACAAGTGCAGTGCTGGCTAGGATCAAGGCAGGGGGCACAAGTGCTGGCTAGGCTTAAGGCATGGGCACAAGTGCAGGCTAGGCTTAAGGCATACAGCTAACTCTTTGCACTCTTTGCATAAAGGGTTAGGCACCTATAGGGGTGAAGAGCTAGCTTTCACCCCTCTACTCTGTACTTGGACATTTAGGACTAGATCCTTTGTTGTACAGTGCGGAGCCTCTCCATAACCCCATGCTCCAAGCGACCAGGCACTTCTTGTCTGTCCTCCGTGAATGGGTAATGCCTTCTTCCCCAATTACAGTCGTGCATGCGCATTCAGACGGGACAAGAGCGAAGAGCGTAAAGCTGGCCCTACGTGCATAACCAACGTGAAGCTGAAGACAAAAACAAACAAACAAGCATTCAAGGGGCTCAAAAGTGCGGGCTAGGCTTAAGGCCTGGGCACAAGTGCGGGCTAGGCTTAAGGCCTGGGCACAAGTGCGGGCTAGGCTTAAGGCCGGGGCACAAGTGCGGGCTAGGCTTAAGGCCTGGGCACAAGTGCAGTGCTGGCTAGGATCAAGGCAGGGGGCACAAGTGCTGGCTAGGCTTAAGGCATGAGCACAAGTGCGAGCTAGGCTTAAGGCCTGGGCACAAGTGCGGGCTAGGCTTAAGGCCTGGGCACAAGTGCGGGCTAGGCTTAAGGCCTAGGCACAAGTGCGGGCTAGGCTTAAAGCTTGGGCACAAGTGCAGTGCTGGCTAGGATCAAGGCAGGGGGTACAAGTGCTGGCTAGGCTTAAGGCCGGGGCACAAGTGCTGGCTAGGCTTAAGGCCGGGGCACAAGTGCGGGCTAGGCTTAAGGCCTGGGCACAAGTGCGGGCTAGGCTTAAGGCCGGGGCACAAGTGCGGGCTAGGCTTAAGGCCGGGGCACAAGTGCGGGCTAGGCTTAAGGCCGGGGCACAAATGCGGGCTAGGCTTAAGGCCGGGGCACAAGTGCGGGCTAGGCTTAAGGCCGGGGCACAAGTGCGGGCAAGGCTTAAGGCCGGGGCACAAGTGCGGGCTAGGCTTAAGGACGGGGCACAAGTGCGGGCTAGGCTTAAGGACGGGGCACAAGTGCGGGCTAGGCTTAAGGCCGGGGCACAAGTGCGGGCTAGGCTTAAGGACGGGGCACAAGTGCGGGCTAGGCTTAAGGCCGGGGCACAAGTGCGGGATAGGCTTAAGGCCGGAGCACAAGTGCGGGATAGGCTTAAGGCCGGGGCACAAGTGCGGGCTAGGCTTAAGGCCGGGGCACAAGTGCGGGCTAGGCTTAAGGCCGGGGCACAAGTGCGGGCTGGGCTTAAGGCCGGGGCACAAGTGCGAGCTAGGCTTAAGGCCTGGGCACAAGTGCGGGCTAGGCTTAAGGCCTGGGCACAAGTGCGGGCTAGGCTTAAGGCCTGGGCACAAGTGCGGGCTATGCTTAAGGCTTGGGCACAAGTGCAGTGATGGCTAGGCTTAAGGCCGGGGCACAAGTGAGGGCTAGACTTAAGGCCGGGGCACAAGTGCGGGCTTGACTTAAGGCCGGGGCACAAGTGCGGGCTAGGCTTAAGGCCGGGGCACAATTGCGGGCTAGGCTTAAGGCCGGGGCACAAGTGCGGGCTAGGCTTAAGGCCGGGGCACAAGTGCGGGCTAGGCTTAAGGCCTGGGCACAAGTGCAGTGCTGGCTAGGATCAAGGCAGGGGGCACAAGTGCTGGCTAGGCTTAAGGCATGAGCACAAGTGCGAGCTAGGCTTAAGGCCTGGGCACAAGTGCGGGCTAGGCTTAAGGCCTGGGCACAAGTGCGGGCTAGGCTTAAGGCCTAGGCACAAGTGCGGGCTAGGCTTAAAGCTTGGGCACAAGTGCAGTGCTGGCTAGGATCAAGGCAGGGGGTACAAGTGCTGGCTAGGCTTAAGGCCGGGGCACAAGTGCTGGCTAGGCTTAAGGCCGGGGCACAAGTGCGGGCTAGGCTTAAGGCCTGGGCACAAGTGCGGGCTAGGCTTAAGGCCGGGGCACAAGTGCGGGCTAGGCTTAAGGCCGGGGCACAAGTGCGGGCTAGGCTTAAGGCCGGGGCACAAATGCGGGCTAGGCTTAAGGCCGGGGCACAAGTGCGGGCTAGGCTTAAGGCCGGGGCACAAGTGCGGGCAAGGCTTAAGGCCGGGGCACAAGTGCGGGCTAGGCTTAAGGACGGGGCACAAGTGCGGGCTAGGCTTAAGGACGGGGCACAAGTGCGGGCTAGGCTTAAGGCCGGGGCACAAGTGCGGGCTAGGCTTAAGGACGGGGCACAAGTGCGGGCTAGGCTTAAGGCCGGGGCACAAGTGCGGGATAGGCTTAAGGCCGGAGCACAAGTGCGGGATAGGCTTAAGGCCGGGGCACAAGTGCGGGCTAGGCTTAAGGCCGGGGCACAAGTGCGGGCTAGGCTTAAGGCCGGGGCACAAGTGCGGGCTGGGCTTAAGGCCGGGGCACAAGTGCGAGCTAGGCTTAAGGCCTGGGCACAAGTGCGGGCTAGGCTTAAGGCCTGGGCACAAGTGCGGGCTAGGCTTAAGGCCTGGGCACAAGTGCGGGCTATGCTTAAGGCTTGGGCACAAGTGCAGTGATGGCTAGGCTTAAGGCCGGGGCACAAGTGAGGGCTAGACTTAAGGCCGGGGCACAAGTGCGGGCTTGACTTAAGGCCGGGGCACAAGTGCGGGCTAGGCTTAAGGCCGGGGCACAATTGCGGGCTAGGCTTAAGGCCGGGGCACAAGTGCGGGCTAGGCTTAAGGCCGGGGCACAATTGCGGGCTAGGCTTAAGGCCGGGGCACAAGTGCGGGCTAGGCTTAAGGCCTGGGCACAAGTGCGGGCTAGGCTTAAGGCCTGGGCACAAGTGTGGGCTAGGCTTAAGGCTTAGGCACAAGTGCGGGCTAGGCTTAAGGCCTGGGCACAAGTGCGGGCTAGGCTTAAGGCCTGGGCACAAGTGCGGCCAGGCTTAAGGCCTGGGCACAAGTGCTGGCTAGGCTTAAGGTCTGGGTAAAAGTGCAGTGCTGGCTAGGATCAAGGCAGGGGGCACAAGTGCTGGCTAGGCTTAAGGCATGGGCACAAGTGCAAGCTAGGCTTAAGGCCTGGGCACAAGTGCGGGCTAGGCTTAAGGCCTGGGCACAAGTGCGGGCTAGGCTTAAGGCCTGGGCACAAGTGCGGGCTAGGCTTAAGGCCTGGGCACAAGTGCGGGCTAGGCTTAAAGCCTGGGCACAAGTGCGGGCTAGGCTTAAGGCCTGGGCACATGTGCGGGCTAGGCTTAAGGCCTGGGCACAAGTGCGGGCTAGGCTTAAGGCCTGGGCACAAGTGAGGGCTAGGCTTAAGGCCTGGGCACAAGTGCAGTGCTGGCTAGGATCAAGGCAGGGGGCACAAGTGCTGGCTAGGCTTAAGGCATGGGCACAAGTGCGAGCTAGGCTTAAGGCCTGGGCACAAGTGCGGGCTAGGCTTAAGGCCTGGGCACAAGTGCGGGCTAGGCTTAAGGCATGGGCACAAGTGCTGGCCAGGATTAACGCAGGGGGCACAAGTGCGGGCTAGGCTTAAGGCCTGGGCACATTTGCGGGCTAGGCTTAAGGCCTGGGCAAAAGTGCGGGCTAGGCTTAAGGCCTGGGCACAAATGAGGGCTAGGCTTAAGGCCTGGGCAAAAGTGTGGGCTAGGCTTAAGGCCTGGGCACAAGTGCGGGCTAGGCTTAAGGCCTGGGCACAAGTGCGGGCTAGGCTTAAGGCATGGGCACAACTGCGGGCTAGGCTTAAGGCCTGGGCACAAGTGCGGGCTAGGCTTAAGGCCTGGGCACAAATGAGGGCTAGGCTTAAGGCCTGGGCAAAAGTGTGGGCTAGGCTTAAGGCCTGGGCATAAGTGCGGGCTAGGCTTAAGGCCTGGGCACAAGTGCGGGCTAGGCTTAAGGCATGGGCACAAGTGCGGGCTAGGCTTAAGGCCTGGGCACAAGTGCGGGCTAGGCTTAAGGCCGGGGCACAAGTGCGGGCTAGGCTTAAGGCCTGAACACAAGTGCGGGCTAGGCTTAAGGCCTGGGCACAAGTGCGAGCTAGGCTTAAGGCCTGGGCACAAGAGCGGGCTAGGCTTAATGCCTGGGCACAAGTGCGGGCTAGGCTTAAGGCCTGGGCACAAGTGCGGGCTAGGCTTAAGGCCTGGGCACAAATGCGGGCTAGGCTTAAGGCCTGGGCACAAGTGCGGGCTAGGCTTAAGGCCTGGGCACAAGTGCGGGCTAGGCTTAAGGCCGGGGCACAAGTGCGGGCAAGGCTTAAGGCCGGGACACAAGTGAGGGCTAGGCTTAAGGCTGGGGCACAAGTGCGGGCAAGGCTTAAAGCCGGGGCACAAGTGCGGGCTAGGCTTAAGGCCGGGGCACAAGTGCGGGCTAGGCTTAAGGCCGGGGCACAAGTGCGGGCTAGGTTTAAATCCGGGGCACAAGTGCGGGCTAGGCTTAAGGCCTGGGCACAAGTGCGGGCTAGGCTTAAGGCCTGGGCACAAGTGCAGTGCTGGCTAGGATCAAGGCAGGGGGCACAAGTGCTGGCTAGGCTTAAGGCATGGGCACAAGTGCTGGCTAGGCTTAAGGCATACAGCTAACTCTTTGCACTCTTTGCATAAAGGGTTAGGCACCTAAAGGGGTGAAGAGCTAGCTTTCACCCCTCTACTCTGTACTTGGACATTTAGGACTAGATCCTTTGTTGTACAGTGCGGAGCCTCTCCATAACCCCATGCTCCAAGCGACCAGGCACTTCTTGTCTGTCCTCCGTGAATGGGTAATGCCTTCTTCCGTAATTACAGTCGTGCATGCGCATTCAGACGGGACAAGAGCGAAGAGCGAAGAGCGTAAAGCTGGCCCTACGTGCATAACCAACGTGAAGCTGAAGACAAAAACAAACAAACAAGCATTCAAGGGGCTCAAAAGTGCGGGCTAGGCTTAAGGCCTGGGCACAAGTGCGGGCTAGGCTTAAGGCCTGGGCACAAGTGCGGGCTAGGCTTAAGGCCGGGGCACAAGTGCGGGCTAGGCTTAAGGCCTGGGCACAAGTGCAGTGCTGGCTAGGATCAAGGCAGGGGGCACAAGTGCTGGCTAGGCTTAAGGCATGAGCACAAGTGCGAGCTAGGCTTAAGGCCTGGGCACAAGTGCAAGCTAGGTTTAAGGCCTGGGCACAAGTGCGGGCTAGGCTTAAGGCCTGGGCACAAGTGATGGCTAGGCTTAAGGCATGGGCACAAGTGCAAGTTAGGCTTAAGGCCTGGGCACAAGTGCAAGTTAGGCTTAAGGCCTGGGCACAAGTGCGGGCTAGGCTTAAGGCCTGGGCACAAGTGTGGGCTAGGCTTAAGGCATGGGCACAAGTGCAGTGCTGGCTAGGAGCAAGGCAGGGGGCACAAGTGCTGGCTATGCTTAAGGCATGGGCACAAGTGCGGGCTAGGCTTAAGGCCTGGGCACAAGTGCGGGCTAGGCTTAAGGCCTGGGCACAAGTGCGGGCTAGGCTTAAGGCCTGGGCACAAGTGTGGGCTAGGCTTAAGGCCTGGGCACAAGTGCGGGCTAGGCTTAAGGCCTGGGCACAAGTGCAGGCTAGGCTTAAGGCCTGGGCACAAGTGCGGGCTAGGCTTAAGGTCTGGGCACAAGTGCGGGCTAGGCTTAAGGCCTGGGCACAAGTGCGGGCTAGGCTTAAGGCCTGGGCACAAGTGCGGGCTAGGCTTAAGGCCTGGGCACAAGTGCGGGCTAGGCTTAAGGCCTGGGCACAAGTGCAGGCTAGGCTTAAGGCTTGGGCACAAGTGCAGTGCTGGCTAGGCTTAAGGCCGGGGCACAAGTGAGGGCTAGACTTAAGGCCGGGGCACAAGTGCGGGCTAGACTTAAGGCCGGGGCACAAGTGCGGGCTAGACTTAAGGCAGGGGCACAAGTGCGGGCTAGGCTTAAGGTCGGGGCACAATTGCGGGCTAGGCTTAAGGAAGGGGCACAAGTGCGGGCTAGGCTTAAGGCCGGGGCACAATTGCGGGCTCGGCTTAAGGCCGGGGCACAAGTGCTGGCTAGGCTTAAGGCCTCGGCACAAGTGCGGGCTAGGCTTAAGGCCTGGGCACAAGTGTGGGCTAGGCTTAAGGCTTAGGCACAAGTGCGGGCTAGGCTTAAGGCCTGAGCACAAGTGCGGGCTAGGCTTAAGGCCTGGGCACAAGTGCGGCTAGGCTTAAGGCCTGGGCACAAGTGCTGGCTAGGCTTAAGGTCTGGGTAAAAGTGCAGTGCTGGCTAGGATCAAGGCAGGGGGCACAAGTGCTGGCTAGGCTTAAGGCATGGGCACAAGTGCAAGCTAGGCTTAAGGCCTGGGCACAAGTGCGGGCTAGGCTTAAGGCCTGGGCACAAGTGCGGGCTAGGCTTAAGGCATGGGCACAAGTGCAGTGCTGGCTAGGAGCAAGGCAGGGGGCACAAGTGCTGGCTATGCTTAAGGCATGGGCACAAGTGCGGGCTAGGCTTAAGGCCTGGGCACAAGTGCGGGCTAGGCTTAAGGCCTGGGCAGAAGTGCGGGCTAGGCTTAAAGCCTGGGCACAAGTGCGGGCTAGGCTTAAGGCCTGGGCACATGTGCGGGCTAGGCTTAAGGCCTGGGCACAAGTGCGGGCTAGGCTTAAGGCCTGGGCACAAGTGAGGGCTAGGCTTAAGGCCTGGGCACAAGTGCAGTGCTGGCTAGGATCAAGGCAGGGGGCACAAGTGCTGGCTAGGCTTAAGGCATGGGCACAAGTGCGAGCTAGGCTTAAGGCCTGGGCACAAGTGCGGGCTAGGATTAAGGCCTGGGCACAAGTGCGGGCTAGGCTTAAGGCATGGGCACAAGTGCTGGCCAGGATTAACGCAGGGGGCACAAGTGCGGGCTAGGCTTAAGGCCTGGGCACATTTGCGGGCTAGGCTTAAGGCCTGGGCAAAAGTGCGGGCTAGGCTTAAGGCCTGGGCACAAATGAGGGCTAGGCTTAAGGCCTGGGCAAAAGTGTGGGCTAGGCTTAAGGCCTGGGCACAAGTGCGGGCTAGGCTTAAGGCCTGGGCACAAGTGCGGGCTAGGCTTAAGGCATGGGCACAACTGCGGGCTAGGCTTAAGGCCTGGGCACAAGTGCGGGCTAGGCTTAAGGCCTGGGCACAAGTGCGGGCTAGGCTTAAGGCCTGAGCACAAATGAGGGCTAGGCTTAAGGCCTGGGCAAAAGTGTGGGCTAGGCTTAAGGCCTGGGCATAAGTGCGGGCTAGGCTTAAGGCCTGGGCACAAGTGCGGGCTAGGCTTAAGGCATGGGCACAAGTGCGGGCTAGGCTTAAGGCCTGGGCACAAGTGCGGGCTAGGCTTAAGGCCAGGGCACAAGTGCGGGCTAGGCTTAAGGCCTGAACACAAGTGCGGGCTAGGCTTAAGGCCTGGGCACAAGTGCGAGCTAGGCTTAAGGCCTGGGCACAAGAGCGGGCTAGGCTTAATGCCTGGGCACAAGTGCGGGCTAGGCTTAAGGCCTGGGCACAAGTGCGGGCTAGGCTTAAGGCCTGGGCACAAGTGCGGGCTAGGCTTAAGGCCTGGGCACAAGTGCGGGCTAGGCTTAAGGCCGGGGCACAAGTGCGGGCAAGGCTTAAGACCGGGGCACAAGTGCGGGCTAGGCTTAAGGCCTGGGCACAAGTGCGGGCAAGGCTTAAAGCCGGTGCACAAGTGCGGGCTAGGCTTAAGGCCGGGGCACAAGTGCGGGCTAGGCTTAAGGCCGGGGCACAAGTGCGGGCTAGGTTTAAAGCCGGGGCACAAGTGCGGGCTAGGCTTAAGGCCTGGGCACAAGTGCAGGCTAGGCTTAAGGCCTGGGCACAAGTGCAGTGCTGGCTAGGATCAAGGCAGGGGGCACAAGTGCTGGCTAGGCTTAAGGCATGGGCACAAGTGCTGGCTAGGCTTAAGGCATACAGCTAACTCTTTGCACTCTTTGCATAAAGGGTTAGGCACCTAAAGGGGTGAAGAGCTAGCTTTCACCCCTCTACTCTGTACTTGGACATTTAGGACTAGATCCTTTGTTGTACAGTGCGGAGCCTCTCCATAACCCCATGCTCCAAGCGACCAGGCACTTCTTGTCTGTCCTCCGTGAATGGGTAATGCCTTCTTCCCCAATTACAGTCGTGCATGCGCATTCAGACGGGACAAGAGCGAAGAGCGTAAAGCTGGCCCTACGTGCATAACCAACGTGAAGCTGAAGACAAAAACAAACAAACAAGCATTCAAGGGGCTCAAAAGTGCGGGCTAGGCTTAAGGCCTGGGCACAAGTGCGGGCTAGGCTTAAGGCCTGGGCACAAGTGCGGGCTAGGCTTAAGGCCGGGGCACAAGTGCGGGCTAGGCTTAAGGCCTGGGCACAAGTGCAGTGCTGGCTAGGATCAAGGCAGGGGGCACAAGTGCTGGCTAGGCTTAAGGCATGAGCACAAGTGCGAGCTAGGCTTAAGGCCGGGGCAAAAGTACGGGCTAGGCTTAAGGCCAGGGCACAAGTGCGGGCTAGGCTTAAGGCCGGGGCACAAGTGCGGGCTAGGCTTAAGGCCTGGGCACAAGTGCGGGCTAAGCTTAAGGCCGGGGCAAAAGTGCGGGCTAGGCTTAAGGCCTGGGCACAAGTGCGGGCTAAGCTTAAGGCCTGGGCACAAGTGCTGGCTAGGCTTAAGGCCTGGGCACAAGTACGGGCTAGGCTTAAGGCCAGGGCACAAGTGCGGGCTAGGCTTAAGGCCGGGGCACAAGTGCGGGCTAGGCTTAAGGCCTGGGCACAAGTGCGGGCTAAGCTTAAGGCCGGGGCAAAAGTGCGGGCTAGGCTTAAGGCCTGGGCACAAGTGCGGGCTAAGCTTAAGGCCTGGGCACAAGTGCGGGCTAGGTTTAAGGCCTGGGCACAAGTACGGGCTAGGCTTAAAGCCTGGGCACAAGTGCGGGCTAGGCTTAAGGCCTGGGCACAAGTGCGGGATAGGCTTAAGGCCTGGGCACAAGTGCGGGCTAGGCTTAAAGCCTGGGCACAAGTGTGGGCTAGGCTTAAGGCCTGGGCACAAGTGTGGGCTAGGCTTAAGGCCTGGGCACAAGTGTGGGCTAGGCTTAATGCATGGGCACAAGTGCAGTGCTGGCTAGGAGCAAGGCAGGGGGCACAAGTGCTGGCTATGCTTAAGGCATGGGCACAAGTGCGGGCTAGGCTTAAGGCCTGGGCACAAGTGCGGGCTAGGCTTAAGGCCTGGGCACAAGTGCGGGCTAGGCTTAAGGCCTGGGCACAAGTGTGGGCTAGGCTTAAGGCCTGGGCACAAGTGCGGGCTAGGCTTAAGGCCTGGGCACAAGTGCGGGCTAGGCTTAAGGCCTGGGCACAAGTGCGGGCTAGGCTTAAGGCCTGGGCACAAGTGCGGGCTAGGCTTAAGGTCTGGGCACAAGTGCGGGCTAGGCTTAAGGCCTGGGCACAAGTGCGGGCTAGGCTTAAGGCCTGGGCACAAGTGCGGGCTAGGCTTAAGGCCTGGGCACAAGTGCGGGCTAGGCTTAAGGCCTGGGCACAAGTGCAGGCTAGGCTTAAGGCTTGGGCACAAGTGCAGTGCTGGCTAGGCTTAAGGCCGGGGCACAAGTGAGGGCTAGACTTAAGGCCGGGGCACAAGTGCGGGCTAGACTTAAGGCCGGGGCACAAGTGCGGGCTAGACTTAAGGCAGGGGCACAAGTGCGGGCTAGGCTTAAGGCCGGGGCACAATTGCGGGCTAGGCTTAAGGCCGGGGCACAAGTGCGGGCTAGGCTTAAGGCCGGGGCACAATTGCGGGCTAGGCTTAAGGCCGGGGCACAAGTGCGGGCTAGGCTTAAGGCCTGGGCACAAGTGCGGGCTAGGCTTAAGGCCTGGGCACAAGTGTGGGCTAGGCTTAAGGCTTAGGCACAAGTGCGGGCTAGGCTTAAGGCCTGGGCACAAGTGCGGGCTAGGCTTAAGGCCTGGGCACAAGTGCGGCTAGGCTTAAGGCCTGGGCACAAGTGCTGGCTAGGCTTAAGGTCTGGGTAAAAGTGCAGTGCTGGCTAGGATCAAGGCAGGGGGCACAAGTGCTGGCTAGGCTTAAGGCATGGGCACAAGTGCAAGCTAGGCTTAAGGCCTGGGCACAAGTGCGGGCTAGGCTTAAGGCCTGGGCACAAGTGCGGGCTAGGCTTAAGGCATGGGCACAAGTGCAGTGCTGGCTAGGAGCAAGGCAGGGGGCACAAGTGCTGGCTATGCTTAAGGCATGGGCACAAGTGCGGGCTAGGCTTAAGGCCTGGGCACAAGTGCGGGCTAGGCTTAAGGCCTGGGCAGAAGTGCGGGCTAGGCTTAAAGCCTGGGCACAAGTGCGGGCTAGGCTTAAGGCCTGGGCACATGTGCGGGCTAGGCTTAAGGCCTGGGCACAAGTGCGGGCTAGGCTTAAGGCCTGGGCACAAGTGAGGGCTAGGCTTAAGGCCTGGGCACAAGTGCAGTGCTGGCTAGGATCAAGGCAGGGGGCACAAGTGCTGGCTAGGCTTAAGGCATGGGCACAAGTGCGAGCTAGGCTTAAGGCCTGGGCACAAGTGCGGGCTAGGCTTAAGGCCTGGGCACAAGTGCGGGCTAGGCTTAAGGCATGGGCACAAGTGCTGGCCAGGATTAACGCAGGGGGCACAAGTGCGGGCTAGGCTTAAGGCCTGGGCACATTTGCGGGCTAGGCTTAAGGCCTGGGCAAAAGTGCGGGCTAGGCTTAAGGCCTGGGCACAAATGAGGGCTAGGCTTAAGGCCTGGGCAAAAGTGTGGGCTAGGCTTAAGGCCTGGGCACAAGTGCGGGCTAGGCTTAAGGCCTGGGCACAAGTGCGGGCTAGGCTTAAGGCATGGGCACAACTGCGGGCTAGGCTTAAGGCCTGGGCACAAGTGCGGGCTAGGCTTAAGGCCTGGGCACAAGTGCGGGCTAGGCTTAAGGCCTGGGCACAAATGAGGGCTAGGCTTAAGGCCTGGGCAAAAGTGTGGGCTAGGCTTAAGGCCTGGGCATAAGTGCGGGCTAGGCTTAAGGCCTGGGCACAAGTGCGGGCTAGGCTTAAGGCATGGGCACAAGTGCGGGCTAGGCTTAAGGCCTGGGCACAAGTGCGGGCTAGGCTTAAGGCCGGGGCACAAGTGCGGGCTAGGCTTAAGGCCTGAACACAAGTGCGGGCTAGGCTTAAGGCCTGGGCACAAGTGCGAGCTAGGCTTAAGGCCTGGGCACAAGAGCGGGCTAGGCTTAATGCCTGGGCACAAGTGCGGGCTAGGCTTAAGGCCTGGGCACAAGTGCGGGCTAGGCTTAAGGCCTGGGCACAAGTGCGGGCTAGGCTTAAGGCCTGGGCACAAGTGCGGGCTAGGCTTAAGGCCGGGGCACAAGTGCGGGCAAGGCTTAAGGCCGGGGCACAAGTGCGGGCTAGGCTTAAGGCCTGGGCACAAGTGCGGGCAAGGCTTAAAGCCGGGGCACAAGTGCGGGCTAGGCTTAAGGCCGGGGCACAAGTGCGGGCTAGGCTTAAGGCCGGGGCACAAGTGCGGGCTAGGCTTAAGGCCGGGGCACAAGTGCGGGCTAGGTTTAAAGCCGGGGCACAAGTGCGGGCTAGGCTTAAGGCCTGGGCACAAGTGCAGGCTAGGCTTAAGGCCTGGGCACAAGTGCAGTGCTGGCTAGGATCAAGGCAGGGGGCACAAGTGCTGGCTAGGCTTAAGGCATGGGCACAAGTGCTGGCTAGGCTTAAGGCATACAGCTAACTCTTTGCACTCTTTGCATAAAGGGTTAGGCACCTAAAGGGGTGAAGAGCTAGCTTTCACCCCTCTACTCTGTACTTGGACATTTAGGACTAGATCCTTTGTTGTACAGTGCGGAGCCTCTCCATAACCCCATGCTCCAAGCGACCAGGCACTTCTTGTCTGTCCTCCGTGAATGGGTAATGCCTTCTTCCCCAATTACAGTCGTGCATGCGCATTCAGACGGGACAAGAGCGAAGAGCGTAAAGCTGGCCCTACGTGCATAACCAACGTGAAGCTGAAGACAAAAACAAACAAACAAGCATTCAAGGGGCTCAAAAGTGAGGGCTAGGCATAAGGCCTGGGCACAAGTGCGGGCTAGGCTTAAGGCCTGGGCACAAGTGCGGTGCTGGCTAGGATCAAGGCAGGGGGCACAAGTGCTGGCTAGGCTTAAGGCATGGGCACAAGTGCGAGCTAGGCTTAAGGCCTGGGCACAAGTGCGGGCTAGGCTTAAGGCCTGGGCACAAGTGCGGGCTAGGCTTAAGGCATGGGCACAAGTGCTGGCCAGGATTAACGCAGGGGGCACAAGTGCGGGCTAGGCTTAAGGCCTGGGCACATTTGCGGGCTAGGCTTAAGGCCTGGGCAAAAGTGCGGGCTAGGCTTAAGGCCTGGGCACAAATGAGGGCTAGGCTTAAGGCCTGGGCAAAAGTGTGGGCTAGGCTTAAGGCCTGGGCACAAGTGCGGGCTAGGCTTAAGGCCTGGGCACAAGTGCGGGCTAGGCTTAAGGCATGGGCACAACTGCGGGCTAGGCTTAAGGCCTGGGCACAAGTGCGGGCTAGGCTTAAGGCCTGGGCACAAGTGCGGGCTAGGCTTAAGGCCTGGGCACAAATGAGGGCTAGGCTTAAGGCCTGGGCAAAAGTGTGGGCTAGGCTTAAGGCCTGGGCATAAGTGCGGGCTAGGCTTAAGGCCTGGGCACAAGTGCGGGCTAGGCTTAAGGCATGGGCACAAGTGCGGGCTAGGCTTAAGGCCTGGGCACAAGTGCGGGCTAGGCTTAAGGCCGGGGCACAAGTGCGGGCTAGGCTTAAGGCCTGAACACAAGTGCGGGCTAGGCTTAAGGCCTGGGCACAAGTGCGGGCTAGGCTTAAGGCCGGGGCACAAGTGCGGGCTAGGCTTAAGGCCGGGGCACAAATGCGGGCTAGGCTTAAGGCCGGGGCACAAGTGCGGGCTAGGCTTAAGGCCGGGGCACAAGTGCGGGCAAGGCTTAAGGCCGGGGCACAAGTGCGGGCTAGGCTTAAGGACGGGGCACAAGTGCGGGCTAGGCTTAAGGACGGGGCACAAGTGCGGCCTAGGCTTAAGGCCGGGGCACAAGTGCGGGATAGGCTTAAGGCCGGGGCACAAATGCGGGCTAGGCTTAAGGCCGGGGCACAAGTGCGGGATAGGCTTAAGGCCGGGGCACAAGTGCGGGCTAGGCTTAAGGCCGGGGCACAAGTGCGGGCTAGGCTTAAGGCCGGGGCACAAGTGCGGGCTAGGCTTAAGGCCGGGGCACAAGTGCGGGCTAGGTTTAAAGCCGGGGCACAAGTGCGGGCTAGGCTTAAGGCCTGGGCACAAGTGCGGGCTAGGCTTAAGGCCTGGGCACAAGTGCAGTGCTGGCTAGGATCAAGGCAGGGGGCACAAGTGCTGGCTAGGCTTAAGGCATGGGCACAAGTGCAGGCTAGGCTTAAGGCATACAGCTAACTCTTTGCACTCTTTGCATAAAGGGTTAGGCACCTATAGGGGTGAAGAGCTAGCTTTCACCCCTCTACTCTGTACTTGGACATTTAGGACTAGATCCTTTGTTGTACAGTGCGGAGCCTCTCCATAACCCCATGCTCCAAGCGACCAGGCACTTCTTGTCTGTCCTCCGTGAATGGGTAATGCCTTCTTCCCCAATTACAGTCGTGCATGCGCATTCAGACGGGATAAGAGCGAAGAGCGTAAAGCTGGCCCTACGTGCATAACCAACGTGAAGCTGAAGACAAAAACAAACAAACAAGCATTCAAGGGGCTCAAAAGTGCGGGCTAGGCTTAAGGCCTGGGCACAAGTGCGGGCTAGGCTTAAGGCCTGGGCACAAGTGCGGGCTAGGCTTAAGGCCGGGGCACAAGTGCGGGCTAGGCTTAAGGCCTGGGCACAAGTGCAGTGCTGGCTAGGATCAAGGCAGGGGGCACAAGTGCTGGCTAGGCTTAAGGCATGAGCACAAGTGCGAGCTAGGCTTAAGGCCTGGGCACAAGTGCGGGCTAGGCTTAAGGCCTGGGCACAAGTGCGGGCTAGGCTTAAGACCTAGGCACAAGTGCGGGCTAGGCTTAAGGCTTGGGCACAAGTGCAGTGCTGGCTAGGATCAAGGCAGGGGGTACAAGTGCTGGCTAGGCTTAAGGCCGGGGCACAAGTGCTGGCTAGGCTTAAGGCCGGGGCACAAGTGCGGGCTAGGCTTAAGGCCTGGGCACAAGTGCGGGCTAGGCTTAAGGCCTGGGCACAAGTGCGGGCTAGGCTTAAGGCCGGGGCACAAGTGCGGGCTAGGCTTAAGGCCGGGGCACAAGTGCGGGCTAGGCTTAAGGCCGGGGCACAAATGCGGGCTAGTCTTAAGGCCGGGGCACAAGTGCGGGCTAGGCTTAAGGCCGGGGCACAAGTGCGGGCAAGGCTTAAGGCCGGGGCACAAGTGCGGGCTAGGCTTAAGGACGGGGCACAAGTGCGGGCTAGGCTTAAGGACGGGGCACAAGTGCGGGCTAGGCTTAAGGCCGGGGCACAAGTGCGGGCTAGGCTTAAGGACGGGGCACAAGTGCGGGCTAGGCTTAAGGCCGGGGCACAAGTGCGGGATAGGCTTAAGGCCGGGGCACAAGTGCGGGATAGGCTTAAGGCCGGGGCACAAGTGCGGGCTAGGCTTAAGGCCGGGGCACAAGTGCGGGCTAGGCTTAAGGCCGGGGCACAAGTGCGGGCTGGGCTTAAGGCCGGGGCACAAGTGCGAGCTAGGCTTAAGGCCTGGGCACAAGTGCGGGCTAGGCTTAAGGCCTGGGCACAAGTGCGGGCTAGGCTTAAGGCCTGGGCACAAGTGCGGGCTATGCTTAAGGCTTGGGCACAAGTGCAGTGATGGCTAGGCTTAAGGCCGGGGCACAAGTGAGGGCTAGACTTAAGGCCGGGGCACAAGTGCGGGCTTGACTTAAGGCCGGGGCACAAGTGCGGGCTAGACTTAAGGCAGGGGCACAAGTGCGGGCTAGGCTTAAGGCCGGGGCACAATTGCGGGCTAGGCTTAAGGCCGGGGCACAAGTGCGGGCTAGGCTTAAGGCCGGGGCACAATTGCGGGCTAGGCTTAAGGCCGGGGCACAAGTGCGGGCTAGGCTTAAGGCCTGGGCACAAGTGCGGGCTAGGCTTAAGGCCTGGGCACAAGTGTGGGCTAGGCTTAAGGCTTAGGCACAAGTGCGGGCTAGGCTTAAGGCCTGGGCACAAGTGCGGGCTAGGCTTAAGGCCTGGGCACAAGTGCGGCTAGGCTTAAGGCCTGGGCACAAGTGCTGGCTAGGCTTAAGGTCTGGGTAAAAGTGCAGTGCTGGCTAGGATCAAGGCAGGGGGCACAAGTGCTGGCTAGGCTTAAGGCATGGGCACAAGTGCAAGCTAGGCTTAAGGCCTGGGCACAAGTGCGGGCTAGGCTTAAGGCCTGGGCACAAGTGCGGGCTAGGCTTAAGGCATGGGCACAAGTGCAGTGCTGGCTAGGAGCAAGGCAGGGGGCACAAGTGCTGGCTATGCTTAAGGCATGGGCACAAGTGCGGGCTAGGCTTAAGGCCTGGGCACAAGTGCGGGCTAGGCTTAAGGCCTGGGCACAAGTGCGGGCTAGGCTTAAAGCCTGGGCACAAGTGCGGGCTAGGCTTAAGGCCTGGGCACATGTGCCGGCTAGGCTCAAGGCCTGGGCACAAGTGCGGGCTAGGCTTAAGGCCTGGGCACAAGTGAGGGCTAGGCTTAAGGCCTGGGCACAAGTGCAGTGCTGGCTAGGATCAAGGCAGGGGGCACAAGTGCTGGCTAGGCTTAAGGCATGGGCACAAGTGCGAGCTAGGCTTAAGGCCTGGGCACAAGTGCGGGCTAGGCTTAAGGCCTGGGCACAAGTGCGGGCTAGGCTTAAGGCATGGGCACAAGTGCTGGCCAGGATTAACGCAGGGGGCACAAGTGCGGGCTAGGCTTAAGGCCTGGGCACATTTGCGGGCTAGGCTTAAGGCCTGGGCAAAAGTGCGGGCTAGGCTTAAGGCCTGGGCACAAATGAGGGCTAGGCTTAAGGCCTGGACAAAAGTGTGGGCTAGGCTTAAGGCCTGGGCACAAGTGCGGGCTAGGCTTAAGGCCTGGGCACAAGTGCGGGCTAGGCTTAAGGCATGGGCACAACTGCGGGCTAGACTTAAGGCCTGGGCACAAGTGCGGGCTAGGCTTAAGGCCTGGGCACAAATGAGGGCTAGGCTTAAGGCCTGGGCAAAAGTGTGGGCTAGGCTTAAGGCCTGGGCATAAGTGCGGGCTAGGCTTAAGGCCTGGGCACAAGTGCGGGCTAGGCTTAAGGCATGGGCACAAGTGCGGGCTAGGCTTAAGGCCTGGGCACAAGTGCGGGCTAGGCTTAAGGCCGGGGCACAAGTGCGGGCTAGGCTTAAGGCCTGAACACAAGTGCGGGCTAGGCTTAAGGCCTGGGCACAAGTGCGAGCTAGGCTTAAGGCCTGGGCACAAGAGCGGGCTAGGCTTAATGCCTGGGCACAAGTGCGGGCTAGGCTTAAGGCCTGGGCACAAGTGCGGGCTAGGCTTAAGGCCTGGGCACAAGTGCGGGCTAGGCTTAAGGCCTGGGCACAAGTGCGGGCTAGGCTTAAGGCCTGGGCACAAGTGCGGGCTAGGCTTAAGGCCGGGGCACAAGTGCGGGCAAGGCTTAAGGCCGGGACACAAGTGCGGGCTAGGCTGAAGGCTGGGGCACAAGTGCGGGCAAGGCTTAAAGCCGGGGCACAAGTGCGGGCTAGGCTTAAGGCCGGGGCACAAGTGCGGGCTAGGCTTAAGGCCGGGGCACAAGTGCGGGCTAGGTTTAAAGCCGGGGCACAAGTGCGGGCTAGGCTTAAGGCCTGGGCACAAGTGCAGGCTAGGCTTAAGGCCTGGGCACAAGTGCAGTGCTGGCTAGGATCAAGGCAGGGGGCACAAGTGCTGGCTAGGCTTAAGGCATGGGCACAAGTGCTGGCTAGGCTTAAGGCATACAGCTAACTCTTTGCACTCTTTGCATAAAGGGTTAGGCACCTAAAGGGGTGAAGAGCTAGCTTTCACCCCTCTACTCTGTACTTGGACATTTAGGACTAGATCCTTTGTTGTACAGTGCGGAGCCTCTCCATAACCCCATGCTCCAAGCGACCAGGCACTTCTTGTCTGTCCTCCGTGAATGGGTAATGCCTTCTTCCCCAATTACAGTCGTGCATGCGCATTCAGACGGGACAAGAGCGAAGAGCGTAAAGCTGGCCCTACGTGCATAACCAACGTGAAGCTGAAGACAAAAACAAACAAACAAGCATTCAAGGGGCTCAAAAGTGCGGGCTAGGCTTAAGGCCTGGGCACAAGTGCGGGCTAGGCTTAAGGCCTGGGCACAAGTGCGGGCTAGGCTTAAGGCCGGGGCACAAGTGCGGGCTAGGCTTAAGGCCTGGGCACAAGTGCAGTGCTGGCTAGGATCAAGGCAGGGGGCACAAGTGCTGGCTAGGCTTAAGGCATGAGCACAAGTGCGAGCTAGGCTTAAGGCCTGGGCACAAGTGCGGGCTAGGCTTAAGGCCTAGGCACAAGTGCGGGCTAGGCTTAAGGCCTAGGCACAAGTGCGGGCTAGGCTTAAGGCTTGGGCACAAGTGCAGTGCTGGCTAGGATCAAGGCAGGGGGTACAATTGCTGGCTAGGCTTAAGGCCGGGGCACAAGTGCTGGCTAGGCTTAAGGCCGGGGCACAAGTGCGGGCTAGGCTTAAGGCCTGGGCACAAGTGCGGGCTAGGCTTAAGGCCTGGGCACAAGTGCGGGCTAGGCTTAAGGCCGGGGCACAAGTGCGGGCTAGGCTTAAGGCCGGGGCACAAATGCGGGCTAGGCTTAAGGCCGGGGCACAAGTGCGGGCTAGGCTTAAGGCCGGGGCACAAGTGCGGGCAAGGCTTAAGGCCGGGGCACAAGTGCGGGCTAGGCTTAAGGACGGGGCACAAGTGCGGGCTAGGCTTAAGGACGGGGCACAAGTGCGGCCTAGGCTTAAGGCCGGGGCACAAGTGCGGGATAGGCTTAAGGCCGGGGCACAAATGCGGGCTAGGCTTAAGGCCGGGGCACAAGTGCGGGATAGGCTTAAGGCCGGGGCACAAGTGCGGGATAGGCTTAAGGCCGGGGCACAAGTGCGGGCTAGGCTTAAGGCCGGGGCACAAGTGCGGGCTGGGCTTAAGGCCGGGGCACAAGTGCGAGCTAGGCTTAAGGCCTGGGCACAAGTGCGGGCTAGGCTTAAGGCCTGGGCACAAGTGCGGGCTAGGCTTAAGGCCTGGGCACAAGTGCGGGCTAGGCTTAAGGCCTGGGCACAAGTGCGGGCTATGCTTAAGGCTTGGGCACAAGTGCAGTGATGGCTAGGATCAAGGCAGGGGGCACAAGTGCTGGCTAGGCTTAAGGCCTGGGCACAAGTACGGGCTAGGCTTAAGGCCGGGGCACAAGTGCGGGCTAGGCTTAAGGCCAGGGCACAAGTGCGGGCTAAGCTTAAGGCCGGGGCAAAAGTGCGGGCTAGGCTTAAGGCCTGGGCACAAGTGCGGGCTAAGCTTAAGGCCTGGGCACAAGTGCGGGCTAGGTTTAAGGCCTGGGCACAAGAACGGGCTAGGCTTAAAGCCTGGGCACAAGTGCGGGCTAGGCTTAAGGCCTGGGCACAAGTGCGGGATAGGCTTAAGGCCTGGGCACAAGTGCGGGCTAGGCCTAAGGCCTGGGCACAAGTGTGGGCTAGGCTTAAGGCCTGGGCACAAGTGCGGGCTAGGCTTAAGGCCTGGGCACAAGTGCGGGCTAGGCTTAAGGCCTGGGCACAAGTGCTGGCTAGGCTTAAGGTCTGGGTAAAAGTGCAGTGCTGGCTAGGATCAAGGCACGGGACACAAGTGCTGGCTAGGCTTAAGGCATGGGCACAAGTGCAAGCTAGGCTTAAGGCCTGGGCACAAGTGCGGGCTAGGCTTAAGGCCTGGGCACAATTGCGGGCTAGGCTTAAGGCATGGGCACAAGTGCAGTGCTGACTAGGAGCAAGGCAGGGGCACAAGTGCTGGCTATGCTTAAGGCATGGGCACAAGTGCGGGCTAGGCTTAAGGCCTGGGCACAAGTGCGGGCTAGGCTTAAGGCCTGGGCACAAGTGCGGGCTAGGCTTAAAGCCTGGGCACAAGTGTGGGCTAGGCTTAAGGCCTGGGCACATGTGCGGGCTAGGCTTAAGGCCTGGGCACAAGTGCGGGCTAGGCTTAAGGCCTGGGCACAAGTGCGGGCTAGGCTTAAGGCCTGGGCACAAGTGCAGTGCTGGCTAGGATCAAGGCAGGGGGCACAAGTGCTGGCTTGGCTTAAGGCATGGGCACAAGTGCGAGCCAGGCTTAAGGCCTGGGCACAAGTGCGGGCTAGGCTTAAGGCCTGGGCACAAGTGCGGGCTAGGCTTAAGGCATGGGCACAAGTGCTGGCCATGATTAACGCAGGGGGCACAAGTGCGAGCTAGGCTTAAGGCCTGGGCACATTTGCGGGCTAGGCTTAAGGCCTGGGCAAAAGTGCGGGCTAGGCTTAAGGCCTGGGCACAAATGAGGGCTAGGCTTAAGGCCTGGGCAAAAGTGTGGGCTAGGCTTAAGGCCTGGGCACAAGTGCGGGCTAGGCTTAAGGCCTGGGCACAAGTGCGTGCTAGGCTTAAGGCATGGGCACAACTGCGGGCTAGGCTTAAGGCCTGGGCACAAGTGCGGGCTAGGCTTAAGGCCTGGGCACAAGTGCGGGCTAGGCTTAAGGCCTGGGCACAAATGAGGGCTAGGCTTAAGGCCTGGGCAAAAGTGTGGGCTAGGCTTAAGGCCTGGGCATAAGTGCGGGCTAGGCTTAAGGCCTGGGCACAAGTGCGGGCTAGGCTTAAGGCATGGGCACAACTGCGGGCTAGGCTTAAGGCCTGGGCACAAGTGCGGGCTAGGCTTAAGGCCGGGGCACAAGTGCGGGCTAGGCTTAAGGCCTGAACACAAGTGCGGGCTAGGCTTAAGGCCTGGGCACAAGTGCGAGCTAGGCTTAAGGCCTGGGCACAAGTGCGGGCTAGGCTTAATGCCTGGGCACAAGTGCGGGCTAGGCTTAAGGCCTGGGCACAAGTGCGGGCTAGGCTTAAGGCCTGGGCACAAGTGCGGGCTAGGCTTAAGGCCTGGGCACAAGTGCGGGCTAGGCTTAAGGCCTGGGCACAAGTGCGGGCTAGGCTTAAGGCCGGGGCACAAGTGCGGGCAAGGCTTAAGGCCGGGGCACAAGTGCGGGCTACGCTTAAGGCCGGGGCACAAGTGCGGGCAAGGCTTAAAGCCGGGGCACAAGTGCGGGCTAGGCTTAAGGCCGGGGCACAAGTGCGGGCTAGGCTTAAGGCCGGGGCACAAGTGCGGGCTAGGTTTAAAGCCGGGGCACACGTGCGGGCTAGGCTTAAGGCCTGGGCACAAGTGCGGGCTAGGCTTAAGGCCTGGGCACAAGTGCAGTGCTGGCTAGGATCAAGGCAGGGGGCACAAGTGCTGGCTAGGCTTAAGGCATGGGCACAAGTGCAGGCTAGGCTTAAGGCATACAGCTAACTCTTTGCACTCTTTGCATAAAGGGTTAGGCACCTATAGGGGTGAAGAGCTAGCTTTCACCCCTCTACTCTGTACTTGGACATTTAGGACTAGATCCTTTGTTGTACAGTGCGGAGCCTCTCCATAACCCCATGCTCCAAGCGACCAGGCACTTCTTGTCTGTCCTCCGTGAATGGGTAATGCCTTCTTCCCCAATTACAGTCGTGCATGCGCATTCAGACGGGACAAGAGCGAAGAGCGTAAAGCTGGCCCTACGTGCATAACCAACGTGAAGCTGAAGACAAAAACAAACAAACAAGCATTCAAGGGGCTCAAAAGTGCGGGCTAGGCTTAAGGCCTGGGCACAAGTGCGGGCTAGGCTTAAGGCCTGGGCACAAGTGCGGGCTAGGCTTAAGGCCGGGGCACAAGTGCGGGCTAGGCTTAAGGCCTGGGCACAAGTGCAGTGCTGGCTAGGATCAAGGCAGGGGGCACAAGTGCTGGCTAGGCTTAAGGCATGAGCACAAGTGCGAGCTAGGCTTAAGGCCTGGGCACAAGTGCGGGCTAGGCTTAAGGCCTGGGCACAAGTGCGGGCTAGGCTTAAGGCCTAGGCACAAGTGCGGGCTAGGCTTAAAGCTTGGGCACAAGTGCAGTGCTGGCTAGGATCAAGGCAGGGGGTACAAGTGCTGGCTAGGCTTAAGGCCGGGGCACAAGTGCTGGCTAGGCTTAAGGCCGGGGCACAAGTGCGGGCTAGGCTTAAGGCCTGGGCACAAGTGCGGGCTAGGCTTAAGGCCTGGGCACAAGTGCGGGCTAGGCTTAAGGCCGGGGCACAAGTGCGGGCTAGGCTTAAGGCCGGGGCACAAGTGCGGGCTAGGCTTAAGGCCGGGGCACAAATGCGGGCTAGGCTTAAGGCCGGGGCACAAGTGCGGGCTAGGCTTAAGGCCGGGGCACAAGTGCGGGCAAGGCTTAAGGCCGGGGCACAAGTGCGGGCTAGGCTTAAGGACGGGGCACAAGTGCGGGCTAGGCTAAAGGACGGGGCACAAGTGCGGGCTAGGCTTAAGGCCGGGGCACAAGTGCGGGATAGGCTTAAGGCCGGAGCACAAGTGCGGGATAGGCTTAAGGCCGGGGCACAAGTGCGGGCTAGGCTTAAGGCCGGGGCACAAGTGCGGGCTAGGCTTAAGGCCGGGGCACAAGTGCGGGCTGGGCTTAAGGCCGGGGCACAAGTGCGAGCTAGGCTTAAGGCCTGGGCACAAGTGCGGGCTAGGCTTAAGGCCTGGGCACAAGTGCGGGCTAGGCTTAAGGCCTGGGCACAAGTGCGGGCTATGCTTAAGGCTTGGGCACAAGTGCAGTGATGGCTAGGCTTAAGGCCGGGGCACAAGTGAGGGCTAGACTTAAGGCCGGGGCACAAGTGCGGGCTTGACTTAAGGCCGGGGCACAAGTGCGGGCTAGGCTTAAGGCCGGGGCACAATTGCGGGCTAGGCTTAAGGCCGGGGCACAAGTGCGGGCTAGGCTTAAGGCCGGGGCACAATTGCGGGCTAGGCTTAAGGCCGGGGCACAAGTGCGGGCTAGGCTTAAGGCCTGGGCACAAGTGCGGGCTAGGCTTAAGGCCTGGGCACAAGTGTGGGCTAGGCTTAAGGCTTAGGCACAAGTGCGGGCTAGGCTTAAGGCCTGGGCACAAGTGCGGGCTAGGCTTAAGGCCTGGGCACAAGTGCGGCTAGGCTTAAGGCCTGGGCACAAGTGCTGGCTAGGCTTAAGGTCTGGGTAAAAGTGCAGTGCTGGCTAGGATCAAGGCAGGGGGCACAAGTGCTGGCTAGGCTTAAGGCATGGGCACAAGTGCAAGCTAGGCTTAAGGCCTGGGCACAAGTGCGGGCTAGGCTTAAGGCCTGGGCACAAGTGCGGGCTAGGCTTAAGGCCTGGGCACAAGTGCGGGCTAGGCTTAAGGCCTGGGCACAAGTGCGGGCTAGGCTTAAAGCCTGGGCACAAGTGCGGGCTAGGCTTAAGGCCTGGGCACATGTGCGGGCTAGGCTTAAGGCCTGGGCACAAGTGCGGGCTAGGCTTAAGGCCTGGGCACAAGTGAGGGCTAGGCTTAAGGCCTGGGCACAAGTGCAGTGCTGGCTAGGATCAAGGCAGGGGGCACAAGTGCTGGCTAGGCTTAAGGCATGGGCACAAGTGCGAGCTAGGCTTAAGGCCTGGGCACAAGTGCGGGCTAGGCTTAAGGCCTGGGCACAAGTGCGGGCTAGGCTTAAGGCATGGGCACAAGTGCTGGCCAGGATTAACGCAGGGGGCACAAGTGCGGGCTAGGCTTAAGGCCTGGGCACATTTGCGGGCTAGGCTTAAGGCCTGGGCAAAAGTGCGGGCTAGGCTTAAGGCCTGGGCACAAATGAGGGCTAGGCTTAAGGCCTGGGCAAAAGTGTGGGCTAGGCTTAAGGCCTGGGCACAAGTGCGGGCTAGGCTTAAGGCCTGGGCACAAGTGCGGGCTAGGCTTAAGGCATGGGCACAACTGCGGGCTAGGCTTAAGGCCTGGGCACAAGTGCGGGCTAGGCTTAAGGCCTGGGCACAAATGAGGGCTAGGCTTAAGGCCTGGGCAAAAGTGTGGGCTAGGCTTAAGGCCTGGGCATAAGTGCGGGCTAGGCTTAAGGCCTGGGCACAAGTGCGGGCTAGGCTTAAGGCATGGGCACAAGTGCGGGCTAGGCTTAAGGCCTGGGCACAAGTGCGGGCTAGGCTTAAGGCCGGGGCACAAGTGCGGGCTAGGCTTAAGGCCTGAACACAAGTGCGGGCTAGGCTTAAGGCCTGGGCACAAGTGCGAGCTAGGCTTAAGGCCTGGGCACAAGAGCGGGCTAGGCTTAATGCCTGGGCACAAGTGCGGGCTAGGCTTAAGGCCTGGGCACAAGTGCGGGCTAGGCTTAAGGCCTGGGCACAAATGCGGGCTAGGCTTAAGGCCTGGGCACAAGTGCGGGCTAGGCTTAAGGCCTGGGCACAAGTGCGGGCTAGGCTTAAGGCCGGGGCACAAGTGCGGGCAAGGCTTAAGGCCGGGACACAAGTGAGGGCTAGGCTTAAGGCTGGGGCACAAGTGCGGGCAAGGCTTAAAGCCGGGGCACAAGTGCGGGCTAGGCTTAAGGCCGGGGCACAAGTGCGGGCTAGGCTTAAGGCCGGGGCACAAGTGCGGGCTAGGTTTAAATCCGGGGCACAAGTGCGGGCTAGGCTTAAGGCCTGGGCACAAGTGCGGGCTAGGCTTAAGGCCTGGGCACAAGTGCAGTGCTGGCTAGGATCAAGGCAGGGGGCACAAGTGCTGGCTAGGCTTAAGGCATGGGCACAAGTGCTGGCTAGGCTTAAGGCATACAGCTAACTCTTTGCACTCTTTGCATAAAGGGTTAGGCACCTAAAGGGGTGAAGAGCTAGCTTTCACCCCTCTACTCTGTACTTGGACATTTAGGACTAGATCCTTTGTTGTACAGTGCGGAGCCTCTCCATAACCCCATGCTCCAAGCGACCAGGCACTTCTTGTCTGTCCTCCGTGAATGGGTAATGCCTTCTTCCGTAATTACAGTCGTGCATGCGCATTCAGACGGGACAAGAGCGAAGAGCGAAGAGCGTAAAGCTGGCCCTACGTGCATAACCAACGTGAAGCTGAAGACAAAAACAAACAAACAAGCATTCAAGGGGCTCAAAAGTGCGGGCTAGGCTTAAGGCCTGGGCACAAGTGCGGGCTAGGCTTAAGGCCTGGGCACAAGTGCGGGCTAGGCTTAAGGCCGGGGCACAAGTGCGGGCTAGGCTTAAGGCCTGGGCACAAGTGCAGTGCTGGCTAGGATCAAGGCAGGGGGCACAAGTGCTGGCTAGGCTTAAGGCATGAGCACAAGTGCGAGCTAGGCTTAAGGCCTGGGCACAAGTGCAAGCTAGGTTTAAGGCCTGGGCACAAGTGCGGGCTAGGCTTAAGGCCTGGGCACAAGTGATGGCTAGGCTTAAGGCATGGGCACAAGTGCAAGTTAGGCTTAAGGCCTGGGCACAAGTGCAAGTTAGGCTTAAGGCCTGGGCACAAGTGCGGGCTAGGCTTAAGGCCTGGGCACAAGTGTGGGCTAGGCTTAAGGCATGGGCACAAGTGCAGTGCTGGCTAGGAGCAAGGCAGGGGGCACAAGTGCTGGCTATGCTTAAGGCATGGGCACAAGTGCGGGCTAGGCTTAAGGCCTGGGCACAAGTGCGGGCTAGGCTTAAGGCCTGGGCACAAGTGCGGGCTAGGCTTAAGGCCTGGGCACAAGTGTGGGCTAGGCTTAAGGCCTGGGCACAAGTGCGGGCTAGGCTTAAGGCCTGGGCACAAGTGCAGGCTAGGCTTAAGGCCTGGGCACAAGTGCGGGCTAGGCTTAAGGTCTGGGCACAAGTGCGGGCTAGGCTTAAGGCCTGGGCACAAGTGCGGGCTAGGCTTAAGGCCTGGGCACAAGTGCGGGCTAGGCTTAAGGCCTGGGCACAAGTGCGGGCTAGGCTTAAGGCCTGGGCACAAGTGCAGGCTAGGCTTAAGGCTTGGGCACAAGTGCAGTGCTGGCTAGGCTTAAGGCCGGGGCACAAGTGAGGGCTAGACTTAAGGCCGGGGCACAAGTGCGGGCTAGACTTAAGGCCGGGGCACAAGTGCGGGCTAGACTTAAGGCAGGGGCACAAGTGCGGGCTAGGCTTAAGGTCGGGGCACAATTGCGGGCTAGGCTTAAGGAAGGGGCACAAGTGCGGGCTAGGCTTAAGGCCGGGGCACAATTGCGGGCTCGGCTTAAGGCCGGGGCACAAGTGCTGGCTAGGCTTAAGGCCTCGGCACAAGTGCGGGCTAGGCTTAAGGCCTGGGCACAAGTGTGGGCTAGGCTTAAGGCTTAGGCACAAGTGCGGGCTAGGCTTAAGGCCTGAGCACAAGTGCGGGCTAGGCTTAAGGCCTGGGCACAAGTGCGGCTAGGCTTAAGGCCTGGGCACAAGTGCTGGCTAGGCTTAAGGTCTGGGTAAAAGTGCAGTGCTGGCTAGGATCAAGGCAGGGGGCACAAGTGCTGGCTAGGCTTAAGGCATGGGCACAAGTGCAAGCTAGGCTTAAGGCCTGGGCACAAGTGCGGGCTAGGCTTAAGGCCTGGGCACAAGTGCGGGCTAGGCTTAAGGCATGGGCACAAGTGCAGTGCTGGCTAGGAGCAAGGCAGGGGGCACAAGTGCTGGCTATGCTTAAGGCATGGGCACAAGTGCGGGCTAGGCTTAAGGCCTGGGCACAAGTGCGGGCTAGGCTTAAGGCCTGGGCAGAAGTGCGGGCTAGGCTTAAAGCCTGGGCACAAGTGCGGGCTAGGCTTAAGGCCTGGGCACATGTGCGGGCTAGGCTTAAGGCCTGGGCACAAGTGCGGGCTAGGCTTAAGGCCTGGGCACAAGTGAGGGCTAGGCTTAAGGCCTGGGCACAAGTGCAGTGCTGGCTAGGATCAAGGCAGGGGGCACAAGTGCTGGCTAGGCTTAAGGCATGGGCACAAGTGCGAGCTAGGCTTAAGGCCTGGGCACAAGTGCGGGCTAGGATTAAGGCCTGGGCACAAGTGCGGGCTAGGCTTAAGGCATGGGCACAAGTGCTGGCCAGGATTAACGCAGGGGGCACAAGTGCGGGCTAGGCTTAAGGCCTGGGCACATTTGCGGGCTAGGCTTAAGGCCTGGGCAAAAGTGCGGGCTAGGCTTAAGGCCTGGGCACAAATGAGGGCTAGGCTTAAGGCCTGGGCAAAAGTGTGGGCTAGGCTTAAGGCCTGGGCACAAGTGCGGGCTAGGCTTAAGGCCTGGGCACAAGTGCGGGCTAGGCTTAAGGCATGGGCACAACTGCGGGCTAGGCTTAAGGCCTGGGCACAAGTGCGGGCTAGGCTTAAGGCCTGGGCACAAGTGCGGGCTAGGCTTAAGGCCTGAGCACAAATGAGGGCTAGGCTTAAGGCCTGGGCAAAAGTGTGGGCTAGGCTTAAGGCCTGGGCATAAGTGCGGGCTAGGCTTAAGGCCTGGGCACAAGTGCGGGCTAGGCTTAAGGCATGGGCACAAGTGCGGGCTAGGCTTAAGGCCTGGGCACAAGTGCGGGCTAGGCTTAAGGCCAGGGCACAAGTGCGGGCTAGGCTTAAGGCCTGAACACAAGTGCGGGCTAGGCTTAAGGCCTGGGCACAAGTGCGAGCTAGGCTTAAGGCCTGGGCACAAGAGCGGGCTAGGCTTAATGCCTGGGCACAAGTGCGGGCTAGGCTTAAGGCCTGGGCACAAGTGCGGGCTAGGCTTAAGGCCTGGGCACAAGTGCGGGCTAGGCTTAAGGCCTGGGCACAAGTGCGGGCT
Source organism: Ranitomeya imitator (assembly GCF_032444005.1). NCBI lineage: Eukaryota > Metazoa > Chordata > Amphibia > Anura > Dendrobatidae > Ranitomeya > Ranitomeya imitator. The sequence goes on from NW_027193354.1 coordinate 1,650,071, forward strand.
AGGCTTAAGGCCGGGGCACAAGTGCGGGCAAGGCTTAAGACCGGGGCACAAGTGCGGGCTAGGCTTAAGGCCTGGGCACAAGTGCGGGCAAGGCTTAAAGCCGGTGCACAAGTGCGGGCTAGGCTTAAGGCCGGGGCACAAGTGCGGGCTAGGCTTAAGGCCGGGGCACAAGTGCGGGCTAGGTTTAAAGCCGGGGCACAAGTGCGGGCTAGGCTTAAGGCCTGGGCACAAGTGCAGGCTAGGCTTAAGGCCTGGGCACAAGTGCAGTGCTGGCTAGGATCAAGGCAGGGGGCACAAGTGCTGGCTAGGCTTAAGGCATGGGCACAAGTGCTGGCTAGGCTTAAGGCATACAGCTAACTCTTTGCACTCTTTGCATAAAGGGTTAGGCACCTAAAGGGGTGAAGAGCTAGCTTTCACCCCTCTACTCTGTACTTGGACATTTAGGACTAGATCCTTTGTTGTACAGTGCGGAGCCTCTCCATAACCCCATGCTCCAAGCGACCAGGCACTTCTTGTCTGTCCTCCGTGAATGGGTAATGCCTTCTTCCCCAATTACAGTCGTGCATGCGCATTCAGACGGGACAAGAGCGAAGAGCGTAAAGCTGGCCCTACGTGCATAACCAACGTGAAGCTGAAGACAAAAACAAACAAACAAGCATTCAAGGGGCTCAAAAGTGCGGGCTAGGCTTAAGGCCTGGGCACAAGTGCGGGCTAGGCTTAAGGCCTGGGCACAAGTGCGGGCTAGGCTTAAGGCCGGGGCACAAGTGCGGGCTAGGCTTAAGGCCTGGGCACAAGTGCAGTGCTGGCTAGGATCAAGGCAGGGGGCACAAGTGCTGGCTAGGCTTAAGGCATGAGCACAAGTGCGAGCTAGGCTTAAGGCCGGGGCAAAAGTACGGGCTAGGCTTAAGGCCAGGGCACAAGTGCGGGCTAGGCTTAAGGCCGGGGCACAAGTGCGGGCTAGGCTTAAGGCCTGGGCACAAGTGCGGGCTAAGCTTAAGGCCGGGGCAAAAGTGCGGGCTAGGCTTAAGGCCTGGGCACAAGTGCGGGCTAAGCTTAAGGCCTGGGCACAAGTGCTGGCTAGGCTTAAGGCCTGGGCACAAGTACGGGCTAGGCTTAAGGCCAGGGCACAAGTGCGGGCTAGGCTTAAGGCCGGGGCACAAGTGCGGGCTAGGCTTAAGGCCTGGGCACAAGTGCGGGCTAAGCTTAAGGCCGGGGCAAAAGTGCGGGCTAGGCTTAAGGCCTGGGCACAAGTGCGGGCTAAGCTTAAGGCCTGGGCACAAGTGCGGGCTAGGTTTAAGGCCTGGGCACAAGTACGGGCTAGGCTTAAAGCCTGGGCACAAGTGCGGGCTAGGCTTAAGGCCTGGGCACAAGTGCGGGATAGGCTTAAGGCCTGGGCACAAGTGCGGGCTAGGCTTAAAGCCTGGGCACAAGTGTGGGCTAGGCTTAAGGCCTGGGCACAAGTGTGGGCTAGGCTTAAGGCCTGGGCACAAGTGTGGGCTAGGCTTAATGCATGGGCACAAGTGCAGTGCTGGCTAGGAGCAAGGCAGGGGGCACAAGTGCTGGCTATGCTTAAGGCATGGGCACAAGTGCGGGCTAGGCTTAAGGCCTGGGCACAAGTGCGGGCTAGGCTTAAGGCCTGGGCACAAGTGCGGGCTAGGCTTAAGGCCTGGGCACAAGTGTGGGCTAGGCTTAAGGCCTGGGCACAAGTGCGGGCTAGGCTTAAGGCCTGGGCACAAGTGCGGGCTAGGCTTAAGGCCTGGGCACAAGTGCGGGCTAGGCTTAAGGCCTGGGCACAAGTGCGGGCTAGGCTTAAGGTCTGGGCACAAGTGCGGGCTAGGCTTAAGGCCTGGGCACAAGTGCGGGCTAGGCTTAAGGCCTGGGCACAAGTGCGGGCTAGGCTTAAGGCCTGGGCACAAGTGCGGGCTAGGCTTAAGGCCTGGGCACAAGTGCAGGCTAGGCTTAAGGCTTGGGCACAAGTGCAGTGCTGGCTAGGCTTAAGGCCGGGGCACAAGTGAGGGCTAGACTTAAGGCCGGGGCACAAGTGCGGGCTAGACTTAAGGCCGGGGCACAAGTGCGGGCTAGACTTAAGGCAGGGGCACAAGTGCGGGCTAGGCTTAAGGCCGGGGCACAATTGCGGGCTAGGCTTAAGGCCGGGGCACAAGTGCGGGCTAGGCTTAAGGCCGGGGCACAATTGCGGGCTAGGCTTAAGGCCGGGGCACAAGTGCGGGCTAGGCTTAAGGCCTGGGCACAAGTGCGGGCTAGGCTTAAGGCCTGGGCACAAGTGTGGGCTAGGCTTAAGGCTTAGGCACAAGTGCGGGCTAGGCTTAAGGCCTGGGCACAAGTGCGGGCTAGGCTTAAGGCCTGGGCACAAGTGCGGCTAGGCTTAAGGCCTGGGCACAAGTGCTGGCTAGGCTTAAGGTCTGGGTAAAAGTGCAGTGCTGGCTAGGATCAAGGCAGGGGGCACAAGTGCTGGCTAGGCTTAAGGCATGGGCACAAGTGCAAGCTAGGCTTAAGGCCTGGGCACAAGTGCGGGCTAGGCTTAAGGCCTGGGCACAAGTGCGGGCTAGGCTTAAGGCATGGGCACAAGTGCAGTGCTGGCTAGGAGCAAGGCAGGGGGCACAAGTGCTGGCTATGCTTAAGGCATGGGCACAAGTGCGGGCTAGGCTTAAGGCCTGGGCACAAGTGCGGGCTAGGCTTAAGGCCTGGGCAGAAGTGCGGGCTAGGCTTAAAGCCTGGGCACAAGTGCGGGCTAGGCTTAAGGCCTGGGCACATGTGCGGGCTAGGCTTAAGGCCTGGGCACAAGTGCGGGCTAGGCTTAAGGCCTGGGCACAAGTGAGGGCTAGGCTTAAGGCCTGGGCACAAGTGCAGTGCTGGCTAGGATCAAGGCAGGGGGCACAAGTGCTGGCTAGGCTTAAGGCATGGGCACAAGTGCGAGCTAGGCTTAAGGCCTGGGCACAAGTGCGGGCTAGGCTTAAGGCCTGGGCACAAGTGCGGGCTAGGCTTAAGGCATGGGCACAAGTGCTGGCCAGGATTAACGCAGGGGGCACAAGTGCGGGCTAGGCTTAAGGCCTGGGCACATTTGCGGGCTAGGCTTAAGGCCTGGGCAAAAGTGCGGGCTAGGCTTAAGGCCTGGGCACAAATGAGGGCTAGGCTTAAGGCCTGGGCAAAAGTGTGGGCTAGGCTTAAGGCCTGGGCACAAGTGCGGGCTAGGCTTAAGGCCTGGGCACAAGTGCGGGCTAGGCTTAAGGCATGGGCACAACTGCGGGCTAGGCTTAAGGCCTGGGCACAAGTGCGGGCTAGGCTTAAGGCCTGGGCACAAGTGCGGGCTAGGCTTAAGGCCTGGGCACAAATGAGGGCTAGGCTTAAGGCCTGGGCAAAAGTGTGGGCTAGGCTTAAGGCCTGGGCATAAGTGCGGGCTAGGCTTAAGGCCTGGGCACAAGTGCGGGCTAGGCTTAAGGCATGGGCACAAGTGCGGGCTAGGCTTAAGGCCTGGGCACAAGTGCGGGCTAGGCTTAAGGCCGGGGCACAAGTGCGGGCTAGGCTTAAGGCCTGAACACAAGTGCGGGCTAGGCTTAAGGCCTGGGCACAAGTGCGAGCTAGGCTTAAGGCCTGGGCACAAGAGCGGGCTAGGCTTAATGCCTGGGCACAAGTGCGGGCTAGGCTTAAGGCCTGGGCACAAGTGCGGGCTAGGCTTAAGGCCTGGGCACAAGTGCGGGCTAGGCTTAAGGCCTGGGCACAAGTGCGGGCTAGGCTTAAGGCCGGGGCACAAGTGCGGGCAAGGCTTAAGGCCGGGGCACAAGTGCGGGCTAGGCTTAAGGCCTGGGCACAAGTGCGGGCAAGGCTTAAAGCCGGGGCACAAGTGCGGGCTAGGCTTAAGGCCGGGGCACAAGTGCGGGCTAGGCTTAAGGCCGGGGCACAAGTGCGGGCTAGGCTTAAGGCCGGGGCACAAGTGCGGGCTAGGTTTAAAGCCGGGGCACAAGTGCGGGCTAGGCTTAAGGCCTGGGCACAAGTGCAGGCTAGGCTTAAGGCCTGGGCACAAGTGCAGTGCTGGCTAGGATCAAGGCAGGGGGCACAAGTGCTGGCTAGGCTTAAGGCATGGGCACAAGTGCTGGCTAGGCTTAAGGCATACAGCTAACTCTTTGCACTCTTTGCATAAAGGGTTAGGCACCTAAAGGGGTGAAGAGCTAGCTTTCACCCCTCTACTCTGTACTTGGACATTTAGGACTAGATCCTTTGTTGTACAGTGCGGAGCCTCTCCATAACCCCATGCTCCAAGCGACCAGGCACTTCTTGTCTGTCCTCCGTGAATGGGTAATGCCTTCTTCCCCAATTACAGTCGTGCATGCGCATTCAGACGGGACAAGAGCGAAGAGCGTAAAGCTGGCCCTACGTGCATAACCAACGTGAAGCTGAAGACAAAAACAAACAAACAAGCATTCAAGGGGCTCAAAAGTGAGGGCTAGGCATAAGGCCTGGGCACAAGTGCGGGCTAGGCTTAAGGCCTGGGCACAAGTGCGGTGCTGGCTAGGATCAAGGCAGGGGGCACAAGTGCTGGCTAGGCTTAAGGCATGGGCACAAGTGCGAGCTAGGCTTAAGGCCTGGGCACAAGTGCGGGCTAGGCTTAAGGCCTGGGCACAAGTGCGGGCTAGGCTTAAGGCATGGGCACAAGTGCTGGCCAGGATTAACGCAGGGGGCACAAGTGCGGGCTAGGCTTAAGGCCTGGGCACATTTGCGGGCTAGGCTTAAGGCCTGGGCAAAAGTGCGGGCTAGGCTTAAGGCCTGGGCACAAATGAGGGCTAGGCTTAAGGCCTGGGCAAAAGTGTGGGCTAGGCTTAAGGCCTGGGCACAAGTGCGGGCTAGGCTTAAGGCCTGGGCACAAGTGCGGGCTAGGCTTAAGGCATGGGCACAACTGCGGGCTAGGCTTAAGGCCTGGGCACAAGTGCGGGCTAGGCTTAAGGCCTGGGCACAAGTGCGGGCTAGGCTTAAGGCCTGGGCACAAATGAGGGCTAGGCTTAAGGCCTGGGCAAAAGTGTGGGCTAGGCTTAAGGCCTGGGCATAAGTGCGGGCTAGGCTTAAGGCCTGGGCACAAGTGCGGGCTAGGCTTAAGGCATGGGCACAAGTGCGGGCTAGGCTTAAGGCCTGGGCACAAGTGCGGGCTAGGCTTAAGGCCGGGGCACAAGTGCGGGCTAGGCTTAAGGCCTGAACACAAGTGCGGGCTAGGCTTAAGGCCTGGGCACAAGTGCGAGCTAGGCTTAAGGCCTGGGCACAAGAGCGGGCTAGGCTTAATGCCTGGGCACAAGTGCGGGCTAGGCTTAAGGCCTGGGCACAAGTGCGGGCTAGGCTTAAGGCCTGGGCACAAGTGCGGGCTAGGCTTAAGGCCTGGGCACAAGTGCGGGCTAGGCTTAAGGCCGGGGCACAAGTGCGGGCAAGGCTTAAGGCCGGGGCACAAGTGCGGGCTAGGCTTAAGGCCTGGGCACAAGTGCGGGCAAGGCTTAAAGCCGGGGCACAAGTGCGGGCTAGGCTTAAGGCCGGGGCACAAGTGCGGGCTAGGCTTAAGGCCGGGGCACAAGTGCGGGCTAGGCTTAAGGCCGGGGCACAAGTGCGGGCTAGGTTTAAAGCCGGGGCACAAGTGCGGGCTAGGCTTAAGGCCTGGGCACAAGTGCAGGCTAGGCTTAAGGCCTGGGCACAAGTGCAGTGCTGGCTAGGATCAAGGCAGGGGGCACAAGTGCTGGCTAGGCTTAAGGCATGGGCACAAGTGCTGGCTAGGCTTAAGGCATACAGCTAACTCTTTGCACTCTTTGCATAAAGGGTTAGGCACCTAAAGGGGTGAAGAGCTAGCTTTCACCCCTCTACTCTGTACTTGGACATTTAGGACTAGATCCTTTGTTGTACAGTGCGGAGCCTCTCCATAACCCCATGCTCCAAGCGACCAGGCACTTCTTGTCTGTCCTCCGTGAATGGGTAATGCCTTCTTCCCCAATTACAGTCGTGCATGCGCATTCAGACGGGACAAGAGCGAAGAGCGTAAAGCTGGCCCTACGTGCATAACCAACGTGAAGCTGAAGACAAAAACAAACAAACAAGCATTCAAGGGGCTCAAAAGTGAGGGCTAGGCATAAGGCCTGGGCACAAGTGCGGGCTAGGCTTAAGGCCTGGGCACAAGTGCGGGCTAGGCTTAAGGCCGGGGCACAAGTGCGGGCTAGGCTTAAGGCCTGGGCACAAGTGCAGTGCTGGCTAGGATCAAGGCAGGGGGCACAAGTGCTGGCTAGGCTTAAGGCATGAGCACAAGTGCGAGCTAGGCTTAAGGCCTGGGCACAAGTGCGGGCTAGACTTAAGGCCTAGGCACAAGTGCGGGCTAGGCTTAAGGCCTAGGCACAAGTGCGGGCTAGGCTTAAGGCTTGGGCACAAGTGCAGTGCTGGCTAGGATCAAGGCAGGGGGTACAATTGCTGGCTAGGCTTAAGGCCGGGGCACAAGTGCTGGCTAGGCTTAAGGCCGGGGCACAAGTGCGGGCTAGGCTTAAGGCCTGGGCACAAGTGCGGGCTAGGCTTAACGCCTGGGCACAAGTGCGGGCTAGGCTTAAGGCCGGAGCACAAGTGCGGGCTAGGCTTAAGGCCGGGGCACAAATGCGGGCTAGGCTTAAGGCCGGGGCACAAGTGCGGGCTAGGCTTAAGGCCGGGGCACAAGTGCGGGCAAGGCTTAAGGCCGGGGCACAAGTGCGGGCTAGGCTTAAGGACGGGGCACAAGTGCAGGCTAGGCTTAAGGACGGGGCACAAGTGCGGCCTAGGCTTAAGGCCGGGGCACAAGTGCGGGATAGGCTTAAGGCCGGGGCACAAATGCGGGCTAGGCTTAAGGCCGGGGCACAAGTGCGGGATAGGCTTAAGGCCGGGGCACAAGTGCGGGCTAGGCTTAAGGCCGGGGCACAAGTGCGGGCTGGGCTTAAGGCCGGGGCACAAGTGCGAGCTAGGCTTAAGGCCTGGGCACAAGTGCGGGCTAGGCTTAAGGCCTGGGCACAAGTGCGGGCTAGGCTTAAGGCCTGGGCACAAGTGCGGGCTAGGCTTAAGGCCTGGGCACAAGTGCGGGCTATGCTTAAGGCTTGGGCACAAGTGCAGTGATGGCTAGGATCAAGGCAGGGGGCACAAGTGCTGGCTAGGCTTAAGGCCTGGGCACAAGTACGGGCTAGGCTTAAGGCCGGGGCACAAGTGCGGGCTAGGCTTAAGGCCAGGGCACAAGTGCGGGCTAGGCTTAAGACCGGGGCACAAGTGCGGGCTAGGCTTAAGGCCTGGGCACAAGTGTGGGCTAAGCTTAAGGCCGGGGCAAAAGTGTGGGCTAGGCTTAAGGCCTGGGCACAAGTGCGGGCTAAGCTTAAGGCCTGGGCACAAGTGCGGGCTAGGTTTAAGGCCTGGGCACAAGTACGGGCTAGGCTTAAAGCCTGGGCACAAGTGCGGGCTAGGCTTAAGGCCTGGGCACAAGTGCGGGATAGGCTTAAGGCCTGGGCACAAGTGCGGGCTAGGCTTAAGGCCTGGGCACAAGTGTGGGCTAGGCTTAAGGCCTGGGCACAAGTGTGGGCTAGGCTTAAGGCCTGGACACAAGTGCGGGCTAGGCTTAAGGCCTGGGCACAAGTGCAGGCTATGCTTAAGGCCTGGGCACAAGTGCGGGCTAGGCTTAAGGCCTGGGCACAAGTGCGGGCTAGGCTTAAGGCCTGGGCACAAGTGCGGGCTGGGCTTAAGGCCGGGGCACAAGTGTGGGCTGGGCTTAAGGCCGGGGCACAAGTGCGGGCTGGGCTTAAGGCCTGGGCACAAGTGCTGGCTAGGCTTAAGGTCTGGGTAAAAGTGCAGTGCTGGCTAGGATCAAGGCAGGGGGCACAAGTGCTGGCTAGGCTTAAGGCATGGGCACAAGTGCAAGCTAGGCTTAAGGCCTGGGCACAAGTGCGGGCTAGGCTTAAGGCCTGGGCACAAGTGCGGGCTAGGCTTAAGGCATGGGCACAAGTGCAGTGCTGGCTAGGAGCAAGGCAGGGGGCACAAGTGCTGGCTATGCTTAAGGCATGGGCACAAGTGCGGGCTAGGCTTAAGGCCTGGGCACAAGTGCGGGCTAGGCTTAAGGCCTGGGCACAAGTGCGGGCTAGGCTTAAAGCCTGGGCACAAGTGCGGGCTAGGCTTAAGGCCTGGGCACATGTGCGGGCTAGGCTTAAGGCCTGGGCACAAGTGCGGGCTAGGCTTAAGGCCTGGGCACAAGTGAGGGCTAGGCTTAAGGCCTGGGCACAAGTGCAGTGCTGGCTAGGATCAAGGCAGGGGGCACAAGTGCTGGCTAGGCTTAAGGCATGGGCACAAGTGCGAGCTAGGCTTAAGGCCTGGGCACAAGTGCGGGCTAGGCTTAAGGCCTGGGCACAAGTGCGGGCTAGGCTTAAGGCATGGGCACAAGTGCTGGCCAGGATTAACGCAGGGGGCACAAGTGCGGGCTAGGCTTAAGGCCTGGGCACATTTGCGGGCTAGGCTTAAGGCCTGGGCAAAATGCGGGCTAGGCTTAAGGCCTGGGCACAAATGAGGGCTAGGCTTAAGGCCTGGGCAAAAGTGTGGGCTAGGCTTAAGGCCTGGGCACAAGTGCGGGCTAGGCTTAAGGCCTGGGCACAAGTGCGGGCTAGGCTTAAGGCATGGGCACAACTGCGGGCTAGGCTTAAGGCCTGGGCACAAGTGCGGGCTAGGCTTAAGGCCTGGGCACAAATGAGGGCTAGGCTTAAGGCCTGGGCAAAAGTGTGGGCTAGGCTTAAGGCCTGGGCATAAGTGCGGGCTAGGCTTAAGGCCTGGGCACAAGTGCGGGCTAGGCTTAAGGCATGGGCACAAGTGCGGGCTAGGCTTAAGGCCTGGGCACAAGTGCGGGCTAGGCTTAAGGCCGGGGCACAAGTGCGGGCTAGGCTTAAGGCCTGAACACAAGTGCGGGCTAGGCTTAAGGCCTGGGCACAAGTGCGAGCTAGGCTTAAGGCCTGGGCACAAGAGCGGGCTAGGCTTAATGCCTGGGCACAAATGCGGGCTAGGCTTAAGGCCTGGGCACAAGTGCGGGCTAGGCTTAAGGCCTGGGCACAAGTGCGAGCTAGGCTTAAGGCCTGGGCACAAGTGCGGGCTAGGCTTAAGGCCTGGGCACAAATGCGGGCTAGGCTTAAGGCCTGGGCACAAGTGCGGGCTAGGCTTAAGGCCTGGGCACAAGTGCGGGCTAGGCTTAAGGCCGGGGCACAAGTGCGGGCAAGGCTTAAGGCCGGGACACAAGTGCGGGCTAGGCTTAAGGCTGGGGCACAAGTGCGGGCAAGGCTTAAAGCCGGGGCACAAGTGCGGGCTAGGCTTAAGGCCGGGGCACAAGTGCGGGCTAGGCTTAAGGCCGGGGCACAAGTGCGGGCTAGGTTTAAAGCCGGGGCACAAGTGCGGGCTAGGCTTAAGGCCTGGGCACAAGTGCGGGCTAGGCTTAAGGCCTGGGCACAAGTGCAGTGCTGGCTAGGATCAAGGCAGGGGGCACAAGTGCTGGCTAGGCTTAAGGCATGGGCACAAGTGCTGGCTAGGCTTAAGGCATACAGCTAACTCTTTGCACTCTTTGCATAAAGGGTTAGGCACCTAAAGGGGTGAAGAGCTAGCTTTCACCCCTCTACTCTGTACTTGGACATTTAGGACTAGATCCTTTGTTGTACAGTGCGGAGCCTCTCCATAACCCCATGCTCCAAGCGACCAGGCACTTCTTGTCTGTCCTCCGTGAATGGGTAATGCCTTCTTCCGTAATTACAGTCGTGCATGCGCATTCAGACGGGACAAGAGCGAAGAGCGTAAAGCTGGCCCTACGTGCATAACCAACGTGAAGCTGAAGACAAAAACAAACAAACAAGCATTCAAGGGGCTCAAAAGTGCGGGCTAGGCTTAAGGCCTGGGCACAAGTGCGGGCTAGGCTTAAGGCCTGGGCACAAGTGCGGGCTAGGCTTAAGGCCGGGGCACAAGTGCGGGCTAGGCTTAAGGCCTGGGCACAAGTGCAGTGCTGGCTAGGATCAAGGCAGGGGGCACAAGTGCTGGCTAGGCTTAAGGCATGAGCACAAGTGCGAGCTAGGCTTAAGGCCTGGGCACAAGTGCAAGCTAGGTTTAAGGCCTGGGCACAAGTGCGGGCTAGGCTTAAGGCCTGGGCACAAGTGATGGCTAGGCTTAAGGCCTGGGCACAAGTGCGGGCTAGGCTTAAGGCCTGGGCACAAGTGCGGGCTAGGCTTAAGGCCTGGGCACAAGTGCGGGCTAGGCTTAAGGCCTGGGCACAAGTGTGGGCTAGGCTTAAGGCCTGGGCACAAGTGCAGGCTAGGCTTAAGGCCTGGGCACAAGTGCGGGCTAGGCTTAAGGCCTGGGCACAAGTGCGGGCTAGGCTTAAGGCCTGGGCACAAGTGCGGGCTAGGCTTAAGGTCTGGGCACAAGTGCGGGCTAGGCTTAAGGCCTGGGCACAAGTGCGGGCTAGGCTTAAGGCCTGGGCACAAGTGCGGGCTAGGCTTAAGGCCTGGGCACAAGTGCGGGCTAGGCTTAAGGCCTGGGCACAAGTGCAGGCTAGGCTTAAGGCTTGGGCACAAGTGCAGTGCTGGCTAGGCTTAAGGCCGGGGCACAAGTGAGGGCTAGACTTAAGGCCGGGGCACAAGTGCGGGCTAGACTTAAGGCCGGGGCACAAGTGCGGGCTAGACTTAAGGCAGGGGCACAAGTGCGGGCTAGGCTTAAGGTCGGGGCACAATTGCGGGCTAGGCTTAAGGCCGGGGCACAAGTGCGGGCTAGGCTTAAGGCCGGGGCACAATTGCGGGCTAGGCTTAAGGCCGGGGCACAAGTGCGGGCTAGGCTTAAGGCCTGGGCACAAGTGCGGGCTAGGCTTAAGGCCTGGGCACAAGTGTGGGCTAGGCTTAAGGCTTAGGCACAAGTGCGGGCTAGGCTTAAGGCCTGGGCACAAGTGCGGGCTAGGCTTAAGGCCTGGGCACAAGTGCGGCTAGGCTTAAGGCCTGGGCACAAGTGCTGGCTAGGCTTAAGGTCTGGGTAAAAGTGCAGTGCTGGCTAGGATCAAGGCAGGGGGCACAAGTGCTGGCTAGGCTTAAGGCATGGGCACAAGTGCAAGCTAGGCTTAAGGCCTGGGCACAAGTGCGGGCTAGGCTTAAGGCCTGGGCACAAGTGCGGGCTAGGCTTAAGGCATGGGCACAAGTGCAGTGCTGGCTAGGAGCAAGGCAGGGGGCACAAGTGCTGGCTATGCTTAAGGCATGGGCACAAGTGCGGGCTAGGCTTAAGGCCTGGGCACAAGTGCGGGCTAGGCTTAAGGCCTGTTCAGAAGTGCGGGCTAGGCTTAAAGCCTGGGCACAAGTGCGGGCTAGGCTTAAGGCCTGGGCACATGTGCGGGCTAGGCTTAAGGCCTGGGCACAAGTGCGGGCTAGGCTTAAGGCCTGGGCACAAGTGAGGGCTAGGCTTAAGGCCTGGGCACAAGTGCAGTGCTGGCTAGGATCAAGGCAGGGGGCACAAGTGCTGGCTAGGCTTAAGGCATGGGCACAAGTGCGAGCTAGGCTTAAGGCCTGGGCACAAGTGCGGGCTAGGCTTAAGGCCTGGGCACAAGTGCGGGCTAGGCTTAAGGCATGGGCACAAGTGCTGGCCAGGATTAACGCAGGGGGCACAAGTGCGGGCTAGGCTTAAGGCCTGGGCACATTTGCGGGCTAGGCTTAAGGCCTGGGCAAAAGTGCGGGCTAGGCTTAAGGCCTGGGCACAAATGAGGGCTAGGCTTAAGGCCTGGGCAAAAGTGTGGGCTAGGCTTAAGGCCTGGGCACAAGTGCGGGCTAGGCTTAAGGCCTGGGCACAAGTGCGGGCTAGGCTTAAGGCATGGGCACAACTGCGGGCTAGGCTTAAGGCCTGGGCACAAGTGCGGGCTAGGCTTAAGGCCTGGGCACAAGTGCGGGCTAGGCTTAAGGCCTGGGCACAAATGAGGGCTAGGCTTAAGGCCTGGGCAAAAGTGTGGGCTAGGCTTAAGGCCTGGGCATAAGTGCGGGCTAGGCTTAAGGCCTGGGCACAAGTGCGGGCTAGGCTTAAGGCATGGGCACAAGTGCGGGCTAGGCTTAAGGCCTGGGCACAAGTGCGGGCTAGGCTTAAGGCCGGGGCACAAGTGCGGGCTAGGCTTAAGGCCTGAACACAAGTGCGGGCTAGGCTTAAGGCCTGGGCACAAGTGCGAGCTAGGCTTAAGGCCTGGGCACAAGAGCGGGCTAGGCTTAATGCCTGGGCACAAGTGCGGGCTATGCTTAAGGCTTGGGCACAAGTGCAGTGATGGCTAGGCTTAAGGCCGGGGCACAAGTGAGGGCTATACTTAAGGCCGGGGCACAAGTGCGGGCTTGACTTAAGGCCGGGGCACAAGTGCGGGCTGGGCTTAAGGCCGGGGCACAAGTGCGAGCTAGGCTTAAGGCCTGGGCACAAGTGCGGGCTAGGCTTAAGGCCTGGGCACAAGTGCGGGCTAGGCTTAAGGCCTGGGCACAAGTGCGGGCTATGCTTAAGGCTTGGGCACAAGTGCAGTGATGGCTAGGCTTAAGGCCGGGGCACAAGTGAGGGCTAGACTTAAGGCCGGGGCACAAGTGCTGGCTTGACTTAAGGCCGGGGCACAAGTGCGGGCTAGACTTAAGGCAGGGGCACAAGTGCGGGCTAGGCTTAAGGCCGGGGCACAATTGCGGGCTAGGCTTAAGGCCGGGGCACAAGTGCGGGCTAGGCTTAAGGCCGGGGCACAATTGCGGGCTAGGCTTAAGGCCGGGGCACAAGTGCGGGCTAGGCTTAAGGCCTGGGCACAAGTGCGGGCTAGGCTTAAGGCCTGGGCACAAGTGTGGGCTAGGCTTAAGGCTTAGGCACAAGTGCGGGCTAGGCTTAAGGCCTGGGCACAAGTGCGGGCTAGGCTTAAGGCCTGGGCACAAGTGCGGCTAGGCTTAAGGCCTGGGCACAAGTGCTGGCTAGGCTTAAGGTCTGGGTAAAAGTGCAGTGCTGGCTAGGATCAAGGCAGGGGGCACAAGTGCTGGCTAGGCTTAAGGCATGGGCACAAGTGCAAGCTAGGCTTAAGGCCTGGGCACAAGTGCGGGCTAGGCTTAAGGCCTGGGCACAAGTGCGGGCTAGGCTTAAGGCATGGGCACAAGTGCAGTGCTGGCTAGGAGCAAGGCAGGGGGCACAAGTGCTGGCTATGCTTAAGGCATGGGCACAAGTGCGGGCTAGGCTTAAGGCCTGGGCACAAGTGCGGGCTAGGCTTAAGGCCTGGGCACAAGTGCGGGCTAGGCTTAAAGCCTGGGCACAAGTGCGGGCTAGGCTTAAGGCCTGGGCACATGTGCCGGCTAGGCTCAAGGCCTGGGCACAAGTGCGGGCTAGGCTTAAGGCCTGGGCACAAGTGAGGGCTAGGCTTAAGGCCTGGGCACAAGTGCAGTGCTGGCTAGGATCAAGGCAGGGGGCACAAGTGCTGGCTAGGCTTAAGGCATGGGCACAAGTGCGAGCTAGGCTTAAGGCCTGGGCACAAGTGCGGGCTAGGCTTAAGGCCTGGGCACAAGTGCGGGCTAGGCTTAAGGCATGGGCACAAGTGCTGGCCAGGATTAACGCAGGGGGCACAAGTGCGGGCTAGGCTTAAGGCCTGGGCACATTTGCGGGCTAGGCTTAAGGCCTGGGCAAAAGTGCGGGCTAGGCTTAAGGCCTGGGCACAAATGAGGGCTAGGCTTAAGGCCTGGACAAAAGTGTGGGCTAGGCTTAAGGCCTGGGCACAAGTGCGGGCTAGGCTTAAGGCCTGGGCACAAGTGCGGGCTAGGCTTAAGGCATGGGCACAACTGCGGGCTAGGCTTAAGGCCTGGGCACAAGTGCGGGCTAGGCTTAAGGCCTGGGCACAAATGAGGGCTAGGCTTAAGGCCTGGGCAAAAGTGTGGGCTAGGCTTAAGGCCTGGGCATAAGTGCGGGCTAGGCTTAAGGCCTGGGCACAAGTGCGGGCTAGGCTTAAGGCATGGGCACAAGTGCGGGCTAGGCTTAAGGCCTGGGCACAAGTGCGGGCTAGGCTTAAGGCCGGGGCACAAGTGCGGGCTAGGCTTAAGGCCTGAACACAAGTGCGGGCTAGGCTTAAGGCCTGGGCACAAGTGCGAGCTAGGCTTAAGGCCTGGGCACAAGAGCGGGCTAGGCTTAATGCCTGGGCACAAGTGCGGGCTAGGCTTAAGGCCTGGGCACAAGTGCGGGCTAGGCTTAAGGCCTGGGCACAAGTGCGGGCTAGGCTTAAGGCCTGGGCACAAGTGCGGGCTAGGCTTAAGGCCTGGGCACAAGTGCGGGCTAGGCTTAAGGCCGGGGCACAAGTGCGGGCAAGGCTTAAGGCCGGGACACAAGTGCGGGCTAGGCTGAAGGCTGGGGCACAAGTGCGGGCAAGGCTTAAAGCCGGGGCACAAGTGCGGGCTAGGCTTAAGGCCGGGGCACAAGTGCGGGCTAGGCTTAAGGCCGGGGCACAAGTGCGGGCTAGGTTTAAAGCCGGGGCACAAGTGCGGGCTAGGCTTAAGGCCTGGGCACAAGTGCAGGCTAGGCTTAAGGCCTGGGCACAAGTGCAGTGCTGGCTAGGATCAAGGCAGGGGGCACAAGTGCTGGCTAGGCTTAAGGCATGGGCACAAGTGCTGGCTAGGCTTAAGGCATACAGCTAACTCTTTGCACTCTTTGCATAAAGGGTTAGGCACCTAAAGGGGTGAAGAGCTAGCTTTCACCCCTCTACTCTGTACTTGGACATTTAGGACTAGATCCTTTGTTGTACAGTGCAGAGCCTCTCCATAACCCCATGCTCCAAGCGACCAGGCACTTCTTGTCTGTCCTCCGTGAATGGGTAATGCCTTCTTCCCCAATTACAGTCGTGCATGCGCATTCAGACGGGACAAGAGCGAAGAGCGTAAAGCTGGCCCTACGTGCATAACCAACGTGAAGCTGAAGACAAAAACAAACAAACAAGCATTCAAGGGGCTCAAAAGTGCGGGCTAGGCTTAAGGCCTGGGCACAAGTGCGGGCTAGGCTTAAGGCCTGGGCACAAGTGCGGGCTAGGCTTAAGGCCGGGGCACAAGTGCGGGCTAGGCTTAAGGCCTGGGCACAAGTGCAGTGCTGGCTAGGATCAAGGCAGGGGGCACAAGTGCTGGCTAGGCTTAAGGCATGAGCACAAGTGCGAGCTAGGCTTAAGGCCTGGGCACAAGTGCGGGCTAGGCTTAAGGCCTAGGCACAAGTGCGGGCTAGGCTTAAGGCCTAGGCACAAGTGCGGGCTAGGCTTAAGGCTTGGGCACAAGTGCAGTGCTGGCTAGGATCAAGGCAGGGGGTACAATTGCTGGCTAGGCTTAAGGCCGGGGCACAAGTGCTGGCTAGGCTTAAGGCCGGGGCACAAGTGCGGGCTAGGCTTAAGGCCTGGGCACAAGTGCGGGCTAGGCTTAAGGCCTGGGCACAAGTGCGGGCTAGGCTTAAGGCCGGGGCACAAGTGCGGGCTAGGCTTAAGGCCGGGGCACAAATGCGGGCTAGGCTTAAGGCCGGGGCACAAGTGCGGGCTAGGCTTAAGGCCGGGGCACAAGTGCGGGCAAGGCTTAAGGCCGGGGCACAAGTGCGGGCTAGGCTTAAGGACGGGGCACAAGTGCGGGCTAGGCTTAAGGACGGGGCACAAGTGCGGCCTAGGCTTAAGGCCGGGGCACAAGTGCGGGATAGGCTTAAGGCCGGGGCACAAATGCGGGCTAGGCTTAAGGCCGGGGCACAAGTGCGGGATAGGCTTAAGGCCGGGGCACAAGTGCGGGATAGGCTTAAGGCCGGGGCACAAGTGCGGGCTAGGCTTAAGGCCGGGGCACAAGTGCGGGCTGGGCTTAAGGCCGGGGCACAAGTGCGAGCTAGGCTTAAGGCCTGGGCACAAGTGCGGGCTAGGCTTAAGGCCTGGGCACAAGTGCGGGCTAGGCTTAAGGCCTGGGCACAAGTGCGGGCTAGGCTTAAGGCCTGGGCACAAGTGCGGGCTATGCTTAAGGCTTGGGCACAAGTGCAGTGATGGCTAGGATCAAGGCAGGGGGCACAAGTGCTGGCTAGGCTTAAGGCCTGGGCACAAGTACGGGCTAGGCTTAAGGCCGGGGCACAAGTGCGGGCTAGGCTTAAGGCCAGGGCACAAGTGCGGGCTAAGCTTAAGGCCGGGGCAAAAGTGCGGGCTAGGCTTAAGGCCTGGGCACAAGTGCGGGCTAAGCTTAAGGCCTGGGCACAAGTGCGGGCTAGGTTTAAGGCCTGGGCACAAGAACGGGCTAGGCTTAAAGCCTGGGCACAAGTGCGGGCTAGGCTTAAGGCCTGGGCACAAGTGCGGGATAGGCTTAAGGCCTGGGCACAAGTGCGGGCTAGGCCTAAGGCCTGGGCACAAGTGTGGGCTAGGCTTAAGGCCTGGGCACAAGTGCGGGCTAGGCTTAAGGCCTGGGCACAAGTGCGGGCTAGGCTTAAGGCCTGGGCACAAGTGCTGGCTAGGCTTAAGGTCTGGGTAAAAGTGCAGTGCTGGCTAGGATCAAGGCACGGGACACAAGTGCTGGCTAGGCTTAAGGCATGGGCACAAGTGCAAGCTAGGCTTAAGGCCTGGGCACAAGTGCGGGCTAGGCTTAAGGCCTGGGCACAATTGCGGGCTAGGCTTAAGGCATGGGCACAAGTGCAGTGCTGACTAGGAGCAAGGCAGGGGCACAAGTGCTGGCTATGCTTAAGGCATGGGCACAAGTGCGGGCTAGGCTTAAGGCCTGGGCACAAGTGCGGGCTAGGCTTAAGGCCTGGGCACAAGTGCGGGCTAGGCTTAAAGCCTGGGCACAAGTGTGGGCTAGGCTTAAGGCCTGGGCACATGTGCGGGCTAGGCTTAAGGCCTGGGCACAAGTGCGGGCTAGGCTTAAGGCCTGGGCACAAGTGCGGGCTAGGCTTAAGGCCTGGGCACAAGTGCAGTGCTGGCTAGGATCAAGGCAGGGGGCACAAGTGCTGGCTTGGCTTAAGGCATGGGCACAAGTGCGAGCCAGGCTTAAGGCCTGGGCACAAGTGCGGGCTAGGCTTAAGGCCTGGGCACAAGTGCGGGCTAGGCTTAAGGCATGGGCACAAGTGCTGGCCATGATTAACGCAGGGGGCACAAGTGCGAGCTAGGCTTAAGGCCTGGGCACATTTGCGGGCTAGGCTTAAGGCCTGGGCAAAAGTGCGGGCTAGGCTTAAGGCCTGGGCACAAATGAGGGCTAGGCTTAAGGCCTGGGCAAAAGTGTGGGCTAGGCTTAAGGCCTGGGCACAAGTGCGGGCTAGGCTTAAGGCCTGGGCACAAGTGCGTGCTAGGCTTAAGGCATGGGCACAACTGCGGGCTAGGCTTAAGGCCTGGGCACAAGTGCGGGCTAGGCTTAAGGCCTGGGCACAAGTGCGGGCTAGGCTTAAGGCCTGGGCACAAATGAGGGCTAGGCTTAAGGCCTGGGCAAAAGTGTGGGCTAGGCTTAAGGCCTGGGCATAAGTGCGGGCTAGGCTTAAGGCCTGGGCACAAGTGCGGGCTAGGCTTAAGGCATGGGCACAACTGCGGGCTAGGCTTAAGGCCTGGGCACAAGTGCGGGCTAGGCTTAAGGCCGGGGCACAAGTGCGGGCTAGGCTTAAGGCCTGAACACAAGTGCGGGCTAGGCTTAAGGCCTGGGCACAAGTGCGAGCTAGGCTTAAGGCCTGGGCACAAGTGCGGGCTAGGCTTAATGCCTGGGCACAAGTGCGGGCTAGGCTTAAGGCCTGGGCACAAGTGCGGGCTAGGCTTAAGGCCTGGGCACAAGTGCGGGCTAGGCTTAAGGCCTGGGCACAAGTGCGGGCTAGGCTTAAGGCCTGGGCACAAGTGCGGGCTAGGCTTAAGGCCGGGGCACAAGTGCGGGCAAGGCTTAAGGCCGGGGCACAAGTGCGGGCTACGCTTAAGGCCGGGGCACAAGTGCGGGCAAGGCTTAAAGCCGGGGCACAAGTGCGGGCTAGGCTTAAGGCCGGGGCACAAGTGCGGGCTAGGCTTAAGGCCGGGGCACAAGTGCGGGCTAGGTTTAAAGCCGGGGCACAAGTGCGGGCTAGGCTTAAGGCCTGGGCACAAGTGCGGGCTAGGCTTAAGGCCTGGGCACAAGTGCAGTGCTGGCTAGGATCAAGGCAGGGGGCACAAGTGCTGGCTAGGCTTAAGGCATGGGCACAAGTGCAGGCTAGGCTTAAGGCATACAGCTAACTCTTTGCACTCTTTGCATAAAGGGTTAGGCACCTATAGGGGTGAAGAGCTAGCTTTCACCCCTCTACTCTGTACTTGGACATTTAGGACTAGATCCTTTGTTGTACAGTGCGGAGCCTCTCCATAACCCCATGCTCCAAGCGACCAGGCACTTCTTGTCTGTCCTCCGTGAATGGGTAATGCCTTCTTCCCCAATTACAGTCGTGCATGCGCATTCAGACGGGACAAGAGCGAAGAGCGTAAAGCTGGCCCTACGTGCATAACCAACGTGAAGCTGAAGACAAAAACAAACAAACAAGCATTCAAGGGGCTCAAAAGTGCGGGCTAGGCTTAAGGCCTGGGCACAAGTGCGGGCTAGGCTTAAGGCCTGGGCACAAGTGCGGGCTAGGCTTAAGGCCGGGGCACAAGTGCGGGCTAGGCTTAAGGCCTGGGCACAAGTGCAGTGCTGGCTAGGATCAAGGCAGGGGGCACAAGTGCTGGCTAGGCTTAAGGCATGAGCACAAGTGCGAGCTAGGCTTAAGGCCTGGGCACAAGTGCGGGCTAGGCTTAAGGCCTGGGCACAAGTGCGGGCTAGGCTTAAGGCCTAGGCACAAGTGCGGGCTAGGCTTAAAGCTTGGGCACAAGTGCAGTGCTGGCTAGGATCAAGGCAGGGGGTAAAAGTGCTGGCTAGGCTTAAGGCCGGGGCACAAGTGCTGGCTAGGCTTAAGGCCGGGGCACAAGTGCGGGCTAGGCTTAAGGCCTGGGCACAAGTGCGGGCTAGGCTTAAGGCCTGGGCACAAGTGCGGGCTAGGCTTAAGGCCGGGGCACAAGTGCGGGCTAGGCTTAAGGCCGGGGCACAAGTGCGGGCTAGGCTTAAGGCCGGGGCACAAATGCGGGCTAGGCTTAAGGCCGGGGCACAAGTGCGGGCTAGGCTTAAGGCCGGGGCACAAGTGCGGGCAAGGCTTAAGGCCGGGGCACAAGTGCGGGCTAGGCTTAAGGACGGGGCACAAGTGAGGGCTAGGCTTAAGGACGGGGCACAAGTGCGGGCTAGGCTTAAGGCCGGGGCACAAGTGCGGGCTAGGCTTAAGGACGGGGCACAAGTGCGGGCTAGGCTTAAGGCCGGGGCACAAGTGCGGGATAGGCTTAAGGCCGGAGCACAAGTGCGGGATAGGCTTAAGGCCGGGGCACAAGTGCGGGCTAGGCTTAAGGCCGGGGCACAAGTGCGGGCTAGGCTTAAGGCCGGGGCACAAGTGCGGGCTGGGCTTAAGGCCGGGGCACAAGTGCGAGCTAGGCTTAAGGCCTGGGCACAAGTGCGGGCTAGGCTTAAGGCCTGGGCACAAGTGCGGGCTAGGCTTAAGGCCTGGGCACAAGTGCGGGCTATGCTTAAGGCTTGGGCACAAGTGCAGTGATGGCTAGGCTTAAGGCCGGGGCACAAGTGAGGGCTAGACTTAAGGCCGGGGCACAAGTGCGGGCTTGACTTAAGGCCGGGGCACAAGTGCGGGCTAGGCTTAAGGCCGGGGCACAATTGCGGGCTAGGCTTAAGGCCGGGGCACAAGTGCGGGCTAGGCTTAAGGCCGGGGCACAATTGCGGGCTAGGCTTAAGGCCGGGGCACAAGTGCGGGCTAGGCTTAAGGCCTGGGCACAAGTGCGGGCTAGGCTTAAGGCCTGGGCACAAGTGTGGGCTAGGCTTAAGGCTTAGGCACAAGTGCGGGCTAGGCTTAAGGCCTGGGCACAAGTGCGGGCTAGGCTTAAGGCCTGGGCACAAGTGCGGCTAGGCTTAAGGCCTGGGCACAAGTGCTGGCTAGGCTTAAGGTCTGGGTAAAAGTGCAGTGCTGGCTAGGATCAAGGCAGGGGGCACAAGTGCTGGCTAGGCTTAAGGCATGGGCACAAGTGCAAGCTAGGCTTAAGGCCTGGGCACAAGTGCGGGCTAGGCTTAAGGCCTGGGCACAAGTGCGGGCTAGGCTTAAGGCCTGGGCACAAGTGCGGGCTAGGCTTAAGGCCTGGGCACAAGTGCGGGCTAGGCTTAAAGCCTGGGCACAAGTGCGGGCTAGGCTTAAGGCCTGGGCACATGTGCGGGCTAGGCTTAAGGCCTGGGCACAAGTGCGGGCTAGGCTTAAGGCCTGGGCACAAGTGAGGGCTAGGCTTAAGGCCTGGGCACAAGTGCAGTGCTGGCTAGGATCAAGGCAGGGGGCACAAGTGCTGGCTAGGCTTAAGGCATGGGCACAAGTGCGAGCTAGGCTTAAGGCCTGGGCACAAGTGCGGGCTAGGCTTAAGGCCTGGGCACAAGTGCGGGCTAGGCTTAAGGCATGGGCACAAGTGCTGGCCAGGATTAACGCAGGGGGCACAAGTGCGGGCTAGGCTTAAGGCCTGGGCACATTTGCGGGCTAGGCTTAAGGCCTGGGCAAAAGTGCGGGCTAGGCTTAAGGCCTGGGCACAAATGAGGGCTAGGCTTAAGGCCTGGGCAAAAGTGTGGGCTAGGCTTAAGGCCTGGGCACAAGTGCGGGCTAGGCTTAAGGCCTGGGCACAAGTGCGGGCTAGGCTTAAGGCATGGGCACAACTGCGGGCTAGGCTTAAGGCCTGGGCACAAGTGCGGGCTAGGCTTAAGGCCTGGGCACAAATGAGGGCTAGGCTTAAGGCCTGGGCAAAAGTGTGGGCTAGGCTTAAGGCCTGGGCATAAGTGCGGGCTAGGCTTAAGGCCTGGGCACAAGTGCGGGCTAGGCTTAAGGCATGGGCACAAGTGCGGGCTAGGCTTAAGGCCTGGGCACAAGTGCGGGCTAGGCTTAAGGCCGGGGCACAAGTGCGGGCTAGGCTTAAGGCCTGAACACAAGTGCGGGCTAGGCTTAAGGCCTGGGCACAAGTGCGAGCTAGGCTTAAGGCCTGGGCACAAGAGCGGGCTAGGCTTAATGCCTGGGCACAAGTGCGGGCTAGGCTTAAGGCCTGGGCACAAGTGCGGGCTAGGCTTAAGGCCTGGGCACAAATGCGGGCTAGGCTTAAGGCCTGGGCACAAGTGCGGGCTAGGCTTAAGGCCTGGGCACAAGTGCGGGCTAGGCTTAAGGCCGGGGCACAAGTGCGGGCAAGGCTTAAGGCCGGGACACAAGTGAGGGCTAGGCTTAAGGCTGGGGCACAAGTGCGGGCAAGGCTTAAAGCCGGGGCACAAGTGCGGGCTAGGCTTAAGGCCGGGGCACAAGTGCGGGCTAGGCTTAAGGCCGGGGCACAAGTGCGGGCTAGGTTTAAATCCGGGGCACAAGTGCGGGCTAGGCTTAAGGCCTGGGCACAAGTGCGGGCTAGGCTTAAGGCCTGGGCACAAGTGCAGTGCTGGCTAGGATCAAGGCAGGGGGCACAAGTGCTGGCTAGGCTTAAGGCATGGGCACAAGTGCTGGCTAGGCTTAAGGCATACAGCTAACTCTTTGCACTCTTTGCATAAAGGGTTAGGCACCTAAAGGGGTGAAGAGCTAGCTTTCACCCCTCTACTCTGTACTTGGACATTTAGGACTAGATCCTTTGTTGTACAGTGCGGAGCCTCTCCATAACCCCATGCTCCAAGCGACCAGGCACTTCTTGTCTGTCCTCCGTGAATGGGTAATGCCTTCTTCCGTAATTACAGTCGTGCATGCGCATTCAGACGGGACAAGAGCGAAGAGCGAAGAGCGTAAAGCTGGCCCTACGTGCATAACCAACGTGAAGCTGAAGACAAAAACAAACAAACAAGCATTCAAGGGGCTCAAAAGTGCGGGCTAGGCTTAAGGCCTGGGCACAAGTGCGGGCTAGGCTTAAGGCCTGGGCACAAGTGCGGGCTAGGCTTAAGGCCGGGGCACAAGTGCGGGCTAGGCTTAAGGCCTGGGCACAAGTGCAGTGCTGGCTAGGATCAAGGCAGGGGGCACAAGTGCTGGCTAGGCTTAAGGCATGAGCACAAGTGCGAGCTAGGCTTAAGGCCTGGGCACAAGTGCAAGCTAGGTTTAAGGCCTGGGCACAAGTGCGGGCTAGGCTTAAGGCCTGGGCACAAGTGATGGCTAGGCTTAAGGCATGGGCACAAGTGCAAGTTAGGCTTAAGGCCTGGGCACAAGTGCAAGTTAGGCTTAAGGCCTGGGCACAAGTGCGGGCTAGGCTTAAGGCCTGGGCACAAGTGTGGGCTAGGCTTAAGGCATGGGCACAAGTGCAGTGCTGGCTAGGAGCAAGGCAGGGGGCACAAGTGCTGGCTATGCTTAAGGCATGGGCACAAGTGCGGGCTAGGCTTAAGGCCTGGGCACAAGTGCGGGCTAGGCTTAAGGCCTGGGCACAAGTGCGGGCTAGGCTTAAGGCCTGGGCACAAGTGTGGGCTAGGCTTAAGGCCTGGGCACAAGTGCG
Organism: Ranitomeya imitator; assembly: GCF_032444005.1. NCBI lineage: Eukaryota > Metazoa > Chordata > Amphibia > Anura > Dendrobatidae > Ranitomeya > Ranitomeya imitator. Next base: position 1,672,587 of record NW_027193354.1, read on the forward strand.
GGCTAGGCTTAAGGCCTGGGCACAAGTGCGGGCTAGGCTTAAGGCCTGGGCACAAGTGCGGGCTAGGCTTAAGGTCTGGGCACAAGTGCGGGCTAGGCTTAAGGCCTGGGCACAAGTGCGGGCTAGGCTTAAGGCCTGGGCACAAGTGCGGGCTAGGCTTAAGGCCTGGGCACAAGTGCGGGCTAGGCTTAAGGCCTGGGCACAAGTGCAGGCTAGGCTTAAGGCTTGGGCACAAGTGCAGTGCTGGCTAGGCTTAAGGCCGGGGCACAAGTGAGGGCTAGACTTAAGGCCGGGGCACAAGTGCGGGCTAGACTTAAGGCCGGGGCACAAGTGCGGGCTAGACTTAAGGCAGGGGCACAAGTGCGGGCTAGGCTTAAGGTCGGGGCACAATTGCGGGCTAGGCTTAAGGAAGGGGCACAAGTGCGGGCTAGGCTTAAGGCCGGGGCACAATTGCGGGCTCGGCTTAAGGCCGGGGCACAAGTGCTGGCTAGGCTTAAGGCCTCGGCACAAGTGCGGGCTAGGCTTAAGGCCTGGGCACAAGTGTGGGCTAGGCTTAAGGCTTAGGCACAAGTGCGGGCTAGGCTTAAGGCCTGGGCACAAGTGCGGGCTAGGCTTAAGGCCTGGGCACAAGTGCGGCTAGGCTTAAGGCCTGGGCACAAGTGCTGGCTAGGCTTAAGGTCTGGGTAAAAGTGCAGTGCTGGCTAGGATCAAGGCAGGGGGCACAAGTGCTGGCTAGGCTTAAGGCATGGGCACAAGTGCAAGCTAGGCTTAAGGCCTGGGCACAAGTGCGGGCTAGGCTTAAGGCCTGGGCACAAGTGCGGGCTAGGCTTAAGGCATGGGCACAAGTGCAGTGCTGGCTAGGAGCAAGGCAGGGGGCACAAGTGCTGGCTATGCTTAAGGCATGGGCACAAGTGCGGGCTAGGCTTAAGGCCTGGGCACAAGTGCGGGCTAGGCTTAAGGCCTGGGCAGAAGTGCGGGCTAGGCTTAAAGCCTGGGCACAAGTGCGGGCTAGGCTTAAGGCCTGGGCACATGTGCGGGCTAGGCTTAAGGCCTGGGCACAAGTGCGGGCTAGGCTTAAGGCCTGGGCACAAGTGAGGGCTAGGCTTAAGGCCTGGGCACAAGTGCAGTGCTGGCTAGGATCAAGGCAGGGGGCACAAGTGCTGGCTAGGCTTAAGGCATGGGCACAAGTGCGAGCTAGGCTTAAGGCCTGGGCACAAGTGCGGGCTAGGATTAAGGCCTGGGCACAAGTGCGGGCTAGGCTTAAGGCATGGGCACAAGTGCTGGCCAGGATTAACGCAGGGGGCACAAGTGCGGGCTAGGCTTAAGGCCTGGGCACATTTGCGGGCTAGGCTTAAGGCCTGGGCAAAAGTGCGGGCTAGGCTTAAGGCCTGGGCACAAATGAGGGCTAGGCTTAAGGCCTGGGCAAAAGTGTGGGCTAGGCTTAAGGCCTGGGCACAAGTGCGGGCTAGGCTTAAGGCCTGGGCACAAGTGCGGGCTAGGCTTAAGGCATGGGCACAACTGCGGGCTAGGCTTAAGGCCTGGGCACAAGTGCGGGCTAGGCTTAAGGCCTGGGCACAAGTGCGGGCTAGGCTTAAGGCCTGAGCACAAATGAGGGCTAGGCTTAAGGCCTGGGCAAAAGTGTGGGCTAGGCTTAAGGCCTGGGCATAAGTGCGGGCTAGGCTTAAGGCCTGGGCACAAGTGCGGGCTAGGCTTAAGGCATGGGCACAAGTGCGGGCTAGGCTTAAGGCCTGGGCACAAGTGCGGGCTAGGCTTAAGGCCAGGGCACAAGTGCGGGCTAGGCTTAAGGCCTGAACACAAGTGCGGGCTAGGCTTAAGGCCTGGGCACAAGTGCGAGCTAGGCTTAAGGCCTGGGCACAAGAGCGGGCTAGGCTTAATGCCTGGGCACAAGTGCGGGCTAGGCTTAAGGCCTGGGCACAAGTGCGGGCTAGGCTTAAGGCCTGGGCACAAGTGCGGGCTAGGCTTAAGGCCTGGGCACAAGTGCGGGCTAGGCTTAAGGCCGGGGCACAAGTGCGGGCAAGGCTTAAGACCGGGGCACAAGTGCGGGCTAGGCTTAAGGCCTGGGCACAAGTGCGGGCAAGGCTTAAAGCCGGGGCACAAGTGCGGGCTAGGCTTAAGGCCGGGGCACAAGTGCGGGCTAGGCTTAAGGCCGGGGCACAAGTGCGGGCTAGGTTTAAAGCCGGGGCACAAGTGCGGGCTAGGCTTAAGGCCTGGGCACAAGTGCAGGCTAGGCTTAAGGCCTGGGCACAAGTGCAGTGCTGGCTAGGATCAAGGCAGGGGGCACAAGTGCTGGCTAGGCTTAAGGCATGGGCACAAGTGCTGGCTAGGCTTAAGGCATACAGCTAACTCTTTGCACTCTTTGCATAAAGGGTTAGGCACCTAAAGGGGTGAAGAGCTAGCTTTCACCCCTCTACTCTGTACTTGGACATTTAGGACTAGATCCTTTGTTGTACAGTGCGGAGCCTCTCCATAACCCCATGCTCCAAGCGACCAGGCACTTCTTGTCTGTCCTCCGTGAATGGGTAATGCCTTCTTCCCCAATTACAGTCGTGCATGCGCATTCAGACGGGACAAGAGCGAAGAGCGTAAAGCTGGCCCTACGTGCATAACCAACGTGAAGCTGAAGACAAAAACAAACAAACAAGCATTCAAGGGGCTCAAAAGTGCGGGCTAGGCTTAAGGCCTGGGCACAAGTGCGGGCTAGGCTTAAGGCCTGGGCACAAGTGCGGGCTAGGCTTAAGGCCGGGGCACAAGTGCGGGCTAGGCTTAAGGCCTGGGCACAAGTGCAGTGCTGGCTAGGATCAAGGCAGGGGGCACAAGTGCTGGCTAGGCTTAAGGCATGAGCACAAGTGCGAGCTAGGCTTAAGGCCGGGGCAAAAGTACGGGCTAGGCTTAAGGCCAGGGCACAAGTGCGGGCTAGGCTTAAGGCCGGGGCACAAGTGCGGGCTAGGCTTAAGGCCTGGGCACAAGTGCGGGCTAAGCTTAAGGCCGGGGCAAAAGTGCGGGCTAGGCTTAAGGCCTGGGCACAAGTGCGGGCTAAGCTTAAGGCCTGGGCACAAGTGCTGGCTAGGCTTAAGGCCTGGGCACAAGTACGGGCTAGGCTTAAGGCCAGGGCACAAGTGCGGGCTAGGCTTAAGGCCGGGGCACAAGTGCGGGCTAGGCTTAAGGCCTGGGCACAAGTGCGGGCTAAGCTTAAGGCCGGGGCAAAAGTGCGGGCTAGGCTTAAGGCCTGGGCACAAGTGCGGGCTAAGCTTAAGGCCTGGGCACAAGTGCGGGCTAGGTTTAAGGCCTGGGCACAAGTACGGGCTAGGCTTAAAGCCTGGGCACAAGTGCGGGCTAGGCTTAAGGCCTGGGCACAAGTGCGGGATAGGCTTAAGGCCTGGGCACAAGTGCGGGCTAGGCTTAAAGCCTGGGCACAAGTGTGGGCTAGGCTTAAGGCCTGGGCACAAGTGTGGGCTAGGCTTAAGGCCTGGGCACAAGTGTGGGCTAGGCTTAAGGCATGGGCACAAGTGCAGTGCTGGCTAGGAGCAAGGCAGGGGGCACAAGTGCTGGCTATGCTTAAGGCATGGGCACAAGTGCGGGCTAGGCTTAAGGCCTGGGCACAAGTGCGGGCTAGGCTTAAGGCCTGGGCACAAGTGCGGGCTAGGCTTAAGGCCTGGGCACAAGTGTGGGCTAGGCTTAAGGCCTGGGCACAAGTGCGGGCTAGGCTTAAGGCCTGGGCACAAGTGCGGGCTAGGCTTAAGGCCTGGGCACAAGTGCGGGCTAGGCTTAAGGCCTGGGCACAAGTGCGGGCTAGGCTTAAGGTCTGGGCACAAGTGCGGGCTAGGCTTAAGGCCTGGGCACAAGTGCGGGCTAGGCTTAAGGCCTGGGCACAAGTGCGGGCTAGGCTTAAGGCCTGGGCACAAGTGCGGGCTAGGCTTAAGGCCTGGGCACAAGTGCAGGCTAGGCTTAAGGCTTGGGCACAAGTGCAGTGCTGGCTAGGCTTAAGGCCGGGGCACAAGTGAGGGCTAGACTTAAGGCCGGGGCACAAGTGCGGGCTAGACTTAAGGCCGGGGCACAAGTGCGGGCTAGACTTAAGGCAGGGGCACAAGTGCGGGCTAGGCTTAAGGCCGGGGCACAATTGCGGGCTAGGCTTAAGGCCGGGGCACAAGTGCGGGCTAGGCTTAAGGCCGGGGCACAATTGCGGGCTAGGCTTAAGGCCGGGGCACAAGTGCGGGCTAGGCTTAAGGCCTGGGCACAAGTGCGGGCTAGGCTTAAGGCCTGGGCACAAGTGTGGGCTAGGCTTAAGGCTTAGGCACAAGTGCGGGCTAGGCTTAAGGCCTGGGCACAAGTGCGGGCTAGGCTTAAGGCCTGGGCACAAGTGCGGCTAGGCTTAAGGCCTGGGCACAAGTGCTGGCTAGGCTTAAGGTCTGGGTAAAAGTGCAGTGCTGGCTAGGATCAAGGCAGGGGGCACAAGTGCTGGCTAGGCTTAAGGCATGGGCACAAGTGCAAGCTAGGCTTAAGGCCTGGGCACAAGTGCGGGCTAGGCTTAAGGCCTGGGCACAAGTGCGGGCTAGGCTTAAGGCATGGGCACAAGTGCAGTGCTGGCTAGGAGCAAGGCAGGGGGCACAAGTGCTGGCTATGCTTAAGGCATGGGCACAAGTGCGGGCTAGGCTTAAGGCCTGGGCACAAGTGCGGGCTAGGCTTAAGGCCTGGGCAGAAGTGCGGGCTAGGCTTAAAGCCTGGGCACAAGTGCGGGCTAGGCTTAAGGCCTGGGCACAAGTGCGGGCTAGGCTTAAGGCCTGGGCACAAGTGCGGGCTAGGCTTAAGGCCTGGGCACAAGTGAGGGCTAGGCTTAAGGCCTGGGCACAAGTGCAGTGCTGGCTAGGATCAAGGCAGGGGGCACAAGTGCTGGCTAGGCTTAAGGCATGGGCACAAGTGCGAGCTAGGCTTAAGGCCTGGGCACAAGTGCGGGCTAGGCTTAAGGCCTGGGCACAAGTGCGGGCTAGGCTTAAGGCATGGGCACAAGTGCTGGCCAGGATTAACGCAGGGGGCACAAGTGCGGGCTAGGCTTAAGGCCTGGGCACATTTGCGGGCTAGGCTTAAGGCCTGGGCAAAAGTGCGGGCTAGGCTTAAGGCCTGGGCACAAATGAGGGCTAGGCTTAAGGCCTGGGCAAAAGTGTGGGCTAGGCTTAAGGCCTGGGCACAAGTGCGGGCTAGGCTTAAGGCCTGGGCACAAGTGCGGGCTAGGCTTAAGGCATGGGCACAACTGCGGGCTAGGCTTAAGGCCTGGGCACAAGTGCGGGCTAGGCTTAAGGCCTGGGCACAAGTGCGGGCTAGGCTTAAGGCCTGGGCACAAATGAGGGCTAGGCTTAAGGCCTGGGCAAAAGTGTGGGCTAGGCTTAAGGCCTGGGCATAAGTGCGGGCTAGGCTTAAGGCCTGGGCACAAGTGCGGGCTAGGCTTAAGGCATGGGCACAAGTGCGGGCTAGGCTTAAGGCCTGGGCACAAGTGCGGGCTAGGCTTAAGGCCGGGGCACAAGTGCGGGCTAGGCTTAAGGCCTGAACACAAGTGCGGGCTAGGCTTAAGGCCTGGGCACAAGTGCGAGCTAGGCTTAAGGCCTGGGCACAAGAGCGGGCTAGGCTTAATGCCTGGGCACAAGTGCGGGCTAGGCTTAAGGCCTGGGCACAAGTGCGGGCTAGGCTTAAGGCCTGGGCACAAGTGCGGGCTAGGCTTAAGGCCTGGGCACAAGTGCGGGCTAGGCTTAAGGCCGGGGCACAAGTGCGGGCAAGGCTTAAGGCCGGGGCACAAGTGCGGGCTAGGCTTAAGGCCTGGGCACAAGTGCGGGCAAGGCTTAAAGCCGGGGCACAAGTGCGGGCTAGGCTTAAGGCCGGGGCACAAGTGCGGGCTAGGCTTAAGGCCGGGGCACAAGTGCGGGCTAGGCTTAAGGCCGGGGCACAAGTGCGGGCTAGGTTTAAAGCCGGGGCACAAGTGCGGGCTAGGCTTAAGGCCTGGGCACAAGTGCAGGCTAGGCTTAAGGCCTGGGCACAAGTGCAGTGCTGGCTAGGATCAAGGCAGGGGGCACAAGTGCTGGCTAGGCTTAAGGCATGGGCACAAGTGCTGGCTAGGCTTAAGGCATACAGCTAACTCTTTGCACTCTTTGCATAAAGGGTTAGGCACCTAAAGGGGTGAAGAGCTAGCTTTCACCCCTCTACTCTGTACTTGGACATTTAGGACTAGATCCTTTGTTGTACAGTGCGGAGCCTCTCCATAACCCCATGCTCCAAGCGACCAGGCACTTCTTGTCTGTCCTCCGTGAATGGGTAATGCCTTCTTCCCCAATTACAGTCGTGCATGCGCATTCAGACGGGACAAGAGCGAAGAGCGTAAAGCTGGCCCTACGTGCATAACCAACGTGAAGCTGAAGACAAAAACAAACAAACAAGCATTCAAGGGGCTCAAAAGTGAGGGCTAGGCATAAGGCCTGGGCACAAGTGCGGGCTAGGCTTAAGGCCTGGGCACAAGTGCGGGCTAGGCTTAAGGCCGGGGCACAAGTGCGGGCTAGGCTTAAGGCCTGGGCACAAGTGCAGTGCTGGCTAGGATCAAGGCAGGGGGCACAAGTGCTGGCTAGGCTTAAGGCATGAGCACAAGTGCGAGCTAGGCTTAAGGCCTGGGCACAAGTGCGGGCTAGACTTAAGGCCTAGGCACAAGTGCGGGCTAGGCTTAAGGCCTAGGCACAAGTGCGGGCTAGGCTTAAGGCTTGGGCACAAGTGCAGTGCTGGCTAGGATCAAGGCAGGGGGTACAATTGCTGGCTAGGCTTAAGGCCGGGGCACAAGTGCTGGCTAGGCTTAAGGCCGGGGCACAAGTGCGGGCTAGGCTTAAGGCCTGGGCACAAGTGCGGGCTAGGCTTAACGCCTGGGCACAAGTGCGGGCTAGGCTTAAGGCCGGGGCACAAGTGCGGGCTAGGCTTAAGGCCGGGGCACAAATGCGGGCTAGGCTTAAGGCCGGGGCACAAGTGCGGGCTAGGCTTAAGGCCGGGGCACAAGTGCGGGCAAGGCTTAAGGCCGGGGCACAAGTGCGGGCTAGGCTTAAGGACGGGGCACAAGTGCAGGCTAGGCTTAAGGACGGGGCACAAGTGCGGCCTAGGCTTAAGGCCGGGGCACAAGTGCGGGATAGGCTTAAGGCCGGGGCACAAATGCGGGCTAGGCTTAAGGCCGGGGCACAAGTGCGGGATAGGCTTAAGGCCGGGGCACAAGTGCGGGCTAGGCTTAAGGCCGGGGCACAAGTGCGGGCTGGGCTTAAGGCCGGGGCACAAGTGCGAGCTAGGCTTAAGGCCTGGGCACAAGTGCGGGCTAGGCTTAAGGCCTGGGCACAAGTGCGGGCTAGGCTTAAGGCCTGGGCACAAGTGCGGGCTAGGCTTAAGGCCTGGGCACAAGTGCGGGCTATGCTTAAGGCTTGGGCACAAGTGCAGTGATGGCTAGGATCAAGGCAGGGGGCACAAGTGCTGGCTAGGCTTAAGGCCTGGGCACAAGTACGGGCTAGGCTTAAGGCCGGGGCACAAGTGCGGGCTAGGCTTAAGGCCAGGGCACAAGTGCGGGCTAGGCTTAAGACCGGGGCACAAGTGCGGGCTAGGCTTAAGGCCTGGGCACAAGTGCGGGCTAAGCTTAAGGCCGGGGCAAAAGTGTGGGCTAGGCTTAAGGCCTGGGCACAAGTGCGGGCTAAGCTTAAGGCCTGGGCACAAGTGCGGGCTAGGTTTAAGGCCTGGGCACAAGTACGGGCTAGGCTTAAAGCCTGGGCACAAGTGCGGGCTAGGCTTAAGGCCTGGGCACAAGTGCGGGATAGGCTTAAGGCCTGGGCACAAGTGCGGGCTAGGCTTAAGGCCTGGGCACAAGTGTGGGCTAGGCTTAAGGCCTGGGCACAAGTGTGGGCTAGGCTTAAGGCCTGGACACAAGTGCGGGCTAGGCTTAAGGCCTGGGCACAAGTGCAGGCTATGCTTAAGGCCTGGGCACAAGTGCGGGCTAGGCTTAAGGCCTGGGCACAAGTGCGGGCTAGGCTTAAGGCCTGGGCACAAGTGCGGGCTGGGCTTAAGGCCGGGGCACAAGTGTGGGCTGGGCTTAAGGCCGGGGCACAAGTGCGGGCTGGGCTTAAGGCCTGGGCACAAGTGCTGGCTAGGCTTAAGGTCTTGGTAAAAGTGCAGTGCTGGCTAGGATCAAGGCAGGGGGCACAAGTGCTGGCTAGGCTTAAGGCATGGGCACAAGTGCAAGCTAGGCTTAAGGCCTGGGCACAAGTGCGGGCTAGGCTTAAGGCCTGGGCACAAGTGCGGGCTAGGCTTAAGGCATGGGCACAAGTGCAGTGCTGGCTAGGAGCAAGGCAGGGGGCACAAGTGCTGGCTATGCTTAAGGCATGGGCACAAGTGCGGGCTAGGCTTAAGGCCTGGGCACAAGTGCGGGCTAGGCTTAAGGCCTGGGCACAAGTGCGGGCTAGGCTTAAAGCCTGGGCACAAGTGCGGGCTAGGCTTAAGGCCTGGGCACATGTGCGGGCTAGGCTTAAGGCCTGGGCACAAGTGCGGGCTAGGCTTAAGGCCTGGGCACAAGTGAGGGCTAGGCTTAAGGCCTGGGCACAAGTGCAGTGCTGGCTAGGATCAAGGCAGGGGGCACAAGTGCTGGCTAGGCTTAAGGCATGGGCACAAGTGCGAGCTAGGCTTAAGGCCTGGGCACAAGTGCGGGCTAGGCTTAAGGCCTGGGCACAAGTGCGGGCTAGGCTTAAGGCATGGGCACAAGTGCTGGCCAGGATTAACGCAGGGGGCACAAGTGCGGGCTAGGCTTAAGGCCTGGGCACATTTGCGGGCTAGGCTTAAGGCCTGGGCAAAATGCGGGCTAGGCTTAAGGCCTGGGCACAAATGAGGGCTAGGCTTAAGGCCTGGGCAAAAGTGTGGGCTAGGCTTAAGGCCTGGGCACAAGTGCGGGCTAGGCTTAAGGCCTGGGCACAAGTGCGGGCTAGGCTTAAGGCATGGGCACAACTGCGGGCTAGGCTTAAGGCCTGGGCACAAGTGCGGGCTAGGCTTAAGGCCTGGGCACAAATGAGGGCTAGGCTTAAGGCCTGGGCAAAAGTGTGGGCTAGGCTTAAGGCCTGGGCATAAGTGCGGGCTAGGCTTAAGGCCTGGGCACAAGTGCGGGCTAGGCTTAAGGCATGGGCACAAGTGCGGGCTAGGCTTAAGGCCTGGGCACAAGTGCGGGCTAGGCTTAAGGCCGGGGCACAAGTGCGGGCTAGGCTTAAGGCCTGAACACAAGTGCGGGCTAGGCTTAAGGCCTGGGCACAAGTGCGAGCTAGGCTTAAGGCCTGGGCACAAGAGCGGGCTAGGCTTAATGCCTGGGCACAAATGCGGGCTAGGCTTAAGGCCTGGGCACAAGTGCGGGCTAGGCTTAAGGCCTGGGCACAAGTGCGAGCTAGGCTTAAGGCCTGGGCACAAGTGCGGGCTAGGCTTAAGGCCTGGGCACAAATGCGGGCTAGGCTTAAGGCCTGGGCACAAGTGCGGGCTAGGCTTAAGGCCTGGGCACAAGTGCGGGCTAGGCTTAAGGCCGGGGCACAAGTGCGGGCAAGGCTTAAGGCCGGGACACAAGTGCGGGCTAGGCTTAAGGCTGGGGCACAAGTGCGGGCAAGGCTTAAAGCCGGGGCACAAGTGCGGGCTAGGCTTAAGGCCGGGGCACAAGTGCGGGCTAGGCTTAAGGCCGGGGCACAAGTGCGGGCTAGGTTTAAAGCCGGGGCACAAGTGCGGGCTAGGCTTAAGGCCTGGGCACAAGTGCGGGCTAGGCTTAAGGCCTGGGCACAAGTGCAGTGCTGGCTAGGATCAAGGCAGGGGGCACAAGTGCTGGCTAGGCTTAAGGCATGGGCACAAGTGCTGGCTAGGCTTAAGGCATACAGCTAACTCTTTGCACTCTTTGCATAAAGGGTTAGGCACCTAAAGGGGTGAAGAGCTAGCTTTCACCCCTCTACTCTGTACTTGGACATTTAGGACTAGATCCTTTGTTGTACAGTGCGGAGCCTCTCCATAACCCCATGCTCCAAGCGACCAGGCACTTCTTGTCTGTCCTCCGTGAATGGGTAATGCCTTCTTCCGTAATTACAGTCGTGCATGCGCATTCAGACGGGACAAGAGCGAAGAGCGTAAAGCTGGCCCTACGTGCATAACCAACGTGAAGCTGAAGACAAAAACAAACAAACAAGCATTCAAGGGGCTCAAAAGTGCGGGCTAGGCTTAAGGCCTGGGCACAAGTGCGGGCTAGGCTTAAGGCCTGGGCACAAGTGCGGGCTAGGCTTAAGGCCGGGGCACAAGTGCGGGCTAGGCTTAAGGCCTGGGCACAAGTGCAGTGCTGGCTAGGATCAAGGCAGGGGGCACAAGTGCTGGCTAGGCTTAAGGCATGAGCACAAGTGCGAGCTAGGCTTAAGGCCTGGGCACAAGTGCAAGCTAGGTTTAAGGCCTGGGCACAAGTGCGGGCTAGGCTTAAGGCCTGGGCACAAGTGATGGCTAGGCTTAAGGCCTGGGCACAAGTGCGGGCTAGGCTTAAGGCCTGGGCACAAGTGCGGGCTAGGCTTAAGGCCTGGGCACAAGTGCGGGCTAGGCTTAAGGCCTGGGCACAAGTGTGGGCTAGGCTTAAGGCCTGGGCACAAGTGCAGGCTAGGCTTAAGGCCTGGGCACAAGTGCGGGCTAGGCTTAAGGCCTGGGCACAAGTGCGGGCTAGGCTTAAGGCCTGGGCACAAGTGCGGGCTAGGCTTAAGGTCTGGGCACAAGTGCGGGCTAGGCTTAAGGCCTGGGCACAAGTGCGGGCTAGGCTTAAGGCCTGGGCACAAGTGCGGGCTAGGCTTAAGGCCTGGGCACAAGTGCGGGCTAGGCTTAAGGCCTGGGCACAAGTGCAGGCTAGGCTTAAGGCTTGGGCACAATTGCAGTGCTGGCTAGGCTTAAGGCCGGGGCACAAGTGAGGGCTAGACTTAAGGCCGGGGCACAAGTGCGGGCTAGACTTAAGGCCGGGGCACAAGTGCGGGCTAGACTTAAGGCAGGGGCACAAGTGCGGGCTAGGCTTAAGGTCGGGGCACAATTGCGGGCTAGGCTTAAGGCCGGGGCACAAGTGCGGGCTAGGCTTAAGGCCGGGGCACAATTGCGGGCTAGGCTTAAGGCCGGGGCACAAGTGCGGGCTAGGCTTAAGGCCTGGGCACAAGTGCGGGCTAGGCTTAAGGCCTGGGCACAAGTGTGGGCTAGGCTTAAGGCTTAGGCACAAGTGCGGGCTAGGCTTAAGGCCTGGGCACAAGTGCGGGCTAGGCTTAAGGCCTGGGCACAAGTGCGGCTAGGCTTAAGGCCTGGGCACAAGTGCTGGCTAGGCTTAAGGTCTGGGTAAAAGTGCAGTGCTGGCTAGGATCAAGGCAGGGGGCACAAGTGCTGGCTAGGCTTAAGGCATGGGCACAAGTGCAAGCTAGGCTTAAGGCCTGGGCACAAGTGCGGGCTAGGCTTAAGGCCTGGGCACAAGTGCGGGCTAGGCTTAAGGCATGGGCACAAGTGCAGTGCTGGCTAGGAGCAAGGCAGGGGGCACAAGTGCTGGCTATGCTTAAGGCATGGGCACAAGTGCGGGCTAGGCTTAAGGCCTGGGCACAAGTGCGGGCTAGGCTTAAGGCCTGTTCAGAAGTGCGGGCTAGGCTTAAAGCCTGGGCACAAGTGCGGGCTAGGCTTAAGGCCTGGGCACATGTGCGGGCTAGGCTTAAGGCCTGGGCACAAGTGCGGGCTAGGCTTAAGGCCTGGGCACAAGTGAGGGCTAGGCTTAAGGCCTGGGCACAAGTGCAGTGCTGGCTAGGATCAAGGCAGGGGGCACAAGTGCTGGCTAGGCTTAAGGCATGGGCACAAGTGCGAGCTAGGCTTAAGGCCTGGGCACAAGTGCGGGCTAGGCTTAAGGCCTGGGCACAAGTGCGGGCTAGGCTTAAGGCATGGGCACAAGTGCTGGCCAGGATTAACGCAGGGGGCACAAGTGCGGGCTAGGCTTAAGGCCTGGGCACATTTGCGGGCTAGGCTTAAGGCCTGGGCAAAAGTGCGGGCTAGGCTTAAGGCCTGGGCACAAATGAGGGCTAGGCTTAAGGCCTGGGCAAAAGTGTGGGCTAGGCTTAAGGCCTGGGCACAAGTGCGGGCTAGGCTTAAGGCCTGGGCACAAGTGCGGGCTAGGCTTAAGGCATGGGCACAACTGCGGGCTAGGCTTAAGGCCTGGGCACAAGTGCGGGCTAGGCTTAAGGCCTGGGCACAAGTGCGGGCTAGGCTTAAGGCCTGGGCACAAATGAGGGCTAGGCTTAAGGCCTGGGCAAAAGTGTGGGCTAGGCTTAAGGCCTGGGCATAAGTGCGGGCTAGGCTTAAGGCCTGGGCACAAGTGCGGGCTAGGCTTAAGGCATGGGCACAAGTGCGGGCTAGGCTTAAGGCCTGGGCACAAGTGCGGGCTAGGCTTAAGGCCAGGGCACAAGTGCGGGCTAGGCTTAAGGCCTGAACACAAGTGCGGGCTAGGCTTAAGGCCTGGGCACAAGTGCGAGCTAGGCTTAAGGCCTGGGCACAAGAGCGGGCTAGGCTTAATGCCTGGGCACAAGTGCGGGCTAGGCTTAAGGCCTGGGCACAAGTGCGGGCTAGGCTTAAGGCCTGGGCACAAGTGCGGGCTAGGCTTAAGGCCTGGGCACAAGTGCGGGCTAGGCTTAAGGCCGGGGCACAAGTGCGGGCAAGGCTTAAGACCGGGGCACAAGTGCGGGCTAGGCTTAAGGCCTGGGCACAAGTGCGGGCTAGGCTTAAGGCCTGGGCACAAGTGCGGGCTAGGCTTAAGGCCGGGGCACAAGTGCGGGCTAGGCTTAAGGCCTGGGCACAAGTGCAGTGCTGGCTAGGATCAAGGCAGGGGGCACAAGTGCTGGCTAGGCTTAAGGCATGAGCACAAGTGCGAGCTAGGCTTAAGGCCGGGGCAAAAGTACGGGCTAGGCTTAAGGCCAGGGCACAAGTGCGGGCTAGGCTTAAGGCCGGGGCACAAGTGCGGGCTAGGCTTAAGGCCTGGGCACAAGTGCGGGCTAAGCTTAAGGCCGGGGCAAAAGTGCGGGCTAGGCTTAAGGCCTGGGCACAAGTGCGGGCTAAGCTTAAGGCCTGGGCACAAGTGCTGGCTAGGCTTAAGGCCTGGGCACAAGTACGGGCTAGGCTTAAGGCCAGGGCACAAGTGCGGGCTAGGCTTAAGGCCGGGGCACAAGTGCGGGCTAGGCTTAAGGCCTGGGCACAAGTGCGGGCTAAGCTTAAGGCCGGGGCAAAAGTGCGGGCTAGGCTTAAGGCCTGGGCACAAGTGCGGGCTAAGCTTAAGGCCTGGGCACAAGTGCGGGCTAGGTTTAAGGCCTGGGCACAAGTACGGGCTAGGCTTAAAGCCTGGGCACAAGTGCGGGCTAGGCTTAAGGCCTGGGCACAAGTGCGGGATAGGCTTAAGGCCTGGGCACAAGTGCGGGCTAGGCTTAAAGCCTGGGCACAAGTGTGGGCTAGGCTTAAGGCCTGGGCACAAGTGTGGGCTAGGCTTAAGGCCTGGGCACAAGTGTGGGCTAGGCTTAAGGCATGGGCACAAGTGCAGTGCTGGCTAGGAGCAAGGCAGGGGGCACAAGTGCTGGCTATGCTTAAGGCATGGGCACAAGTGCGGGCTAGGCTTAAGGCCTGGGCACAAGTGCGGGCTAGGCTTAAGGCCTGGGCACAAGTGCGGGCTAGGCTTAAGGCCTGGGCACAAGTGTGGGCTAGGCTTAAGGCCTGGGCACAAGTGCGGGCTAGGCTTAAGGCCTGGGCACAAGTGCGGGCTAGGCTTAAGGCCTGGGCACAAGTGCGGGCTAGGCTTAAGGCCTGGGCACAAGTGCGGGCTAGGCTTAAGGTCTGGGCACAAGTGCGGGCTAGGCTTAAGGCCTGGGCACAAGTGCGGGCTAGGCTTAAGGCCTGGGCACAAGTGCGGGCTAGGCTTAAGGCCTGGGCACAAGTGCGGGCTAGGCTTAAGGCCTGGGCACAAGTGCAGGCTAGGCTTAAGGCTTGGGCACAAGTGCAGTGCTGGCTAGGCTTAAGGCCGGGGCACAAGTGAGGGCTAGACTTAAGGCCGGGGCACAAGTGCGGGCTAGACTTAAGGCCGGGGCACAAGTGCGGGCTAGACTTAAGGCAGGGGCACAAGTGCGGGCTAGGCTTAAGGCCGGGGCACAATTGCGGGCTAGGCTTAAGGCCGGGGCACAAGTGCGGGCTAGGCTTAAGGCCGGGGCACAATTGCGGGCTAGGCTTAAGGCCGGGGCACAAGTGCGGGCTAGGCTTAAGGCCTGGGCACAAGTGCGGGCTAGGCTTAAGGCCTGGGCACAAGTGTGGGCTAGGCTTAAGGCTTAGGCACAAGTGCGGGCTAGGCTTAAGGCCTGGGCACAAGTGCGGGCTAGGCTTAAGGCCTGGGCACAAGTGCGGCTAGGCTTAAGGCCTGGGCACAAGTGCTGGCTAGGCTTAAGGTCTGGGTAAAAGTGCAGTGCTGGCTAGGATCAAGGCAGGGGGCACAAGTGCTGGCTAGGCTTAAGGCATGGGCACAAGTGCAAGCTAGGCTTAAGGCCTGGGCACAAGTGCGGGCTAGGCTTAAGGCCTGGGCACAAGTGCGGGCTAGGCTTAAGGCATGGGCACAAGTGCAGTGCTGGCTAGGAGCAAGGCAGGGGGCACAAGTGCTGGCTATGCTTAAGGCATGGGCACAAGTGCGGGCTAGGCTTAAGGCCTGGGCACAAGTGCGGGCTAGGCTTAAGGCCTGGGCAGAAGTGCGGGCTAGGCTTAAAGCCTGGGCACAAGTGCGGGCTAGGCTTAAGGCCTGGGCACAAGTGCGGGCTAGGCTTAAGGCCTGGGCACAAGTGCGGGCTAGGCTTAAGGCCTGGGCACAAGTGAGGGCTAGGCTTAAGGCCTGGGCACAAGTGCAGTGCTGGCTAGGATCAAGGCAGGGGGCACAAGTGCTGGCTAGGCTTAAGGCATGGGCACAAGTGCGAGCTAGGCTTAAGGCCTGGGCACAAGTGCGGGCTAGGCTTAAGGCCTGGGCACAAGTGCGGGCTAGGCTTAAGGCATGGGCACAAGTGCTGGCCAGGATTAACGCAGGGGGCACAAGTGCGGGCTAGGCTTAAGGCCTGGGCACATTTGCGGGCTAGGCTTAAGGCCTGGGCAAAAGTGCGGGCTAGGCTTAAGGCCTGGGCACAAATGAGGGCTAGGCTTAAGGCCTGGGCAAAAGTGTGGGCTAGGCTTAAGGCCTGGGCACAAGTGCGGGCTAGGCTTAAGGCCTGGGCACAAGTGCGGGCTAGGCTTAAGGCATGGGCACAACTGCGGGCTAGGCTTAAGGCCTGGGCACAAGTGCGGGCTAGGCTTAAGGCCTGGGCACAAGTGCGGGCTAGGCTTAAGGCCTGGGCACAAATGAGGGCTAGGCTTAAGGCCTGGGCAAAAGTGTGGGCTAGGCTTAAGGCCTGGGCATAAGTGCGGGCTAGGCTTAAGGCCTGGGCACAAGTGCGGGCTAGGCTTAAGGCATGGGCACAAGTGCGGGCTAGGCTTAAGGCCTGGGCACAAGTGCGGGCTAGGCTTAAGGCCGGGGCACAAGTGCGGGCTAGGCTTAAGGCCTGAACACAAGTGCGGGCTAGGCTTAAGGCCTGGGCACAAGTGCGAGCTAGGCTTAAGGCCTGGGCACAAGAGCGGGCTAGGCTTAATGCCTGGGCACAAGTGCGGGCTAGGCTTAAGGCCTGGGCACAAGTGCGGGCTAGGCTTAAGGCCTGGGCACAAGTGCGGGCTAGGCTTAAGGCCTGGGCACAAGTGCGGGCTAGGCTTAAGGCCGGGGCACAAGTGCGGGCAAGGCTTAAGGCCGGGGCACAAGTGCGGGCTAGGCTTAAGGCCTGGGCACAAGTGCGGGCAAGGCTTAAAGCCGGGGCACAAGTGCGGGCT
The DNA here is from genome assembly GCF_032444005.1 of Ranitomeya imitator. Classification (NCBI taxonomy): domain Eukaryota; kingdom Metazoa; phylum Chordata; class Amphibia; order Anura; family Dendrobatidae; genus Ranitomeya; species Ranitomeya imitator. The sequence goes on from NW_027193354.1 coordinate 1,688,538, forward strand.
AGGCTTAAGGCCGGGGCACAAGTGCGGGCTAGGCTTAAGGCCGGGGCACAAGTGCGGGCTAGGCTTAAGGCCGGGGCACAAGTGCGGGCTAGGTTTAAAGCCGGGGCACAAGTGCGGGCTAGGCTTAAGGCCTGGGCACAAGTGCAGGCTAGGCTTAAGGCCTGGGCACAAGTGCAGTGCTGGCTAGGATCAAGGCAGGGGGCACAAGTGCTGGCTAGGCTTAAGGCATGGGCACAAGTGCTGGCTAGGCTTAAGGCATACAGCTAACTCTTTGCACTCTTTGCATAAAGGGTTAGGCACCTAAAGGGGTGAAGAGCTAGCTTTCACCCCTCTACTCTGTACTTGGACATTTAGGACTAGATCCTTTGTTGTACAGTGCGGAGCCTCTCCATAACCCCATGCTCCAAGCGACCAGGCACTTCTTGTCTGTCCTCCGTGAATGGGTAATGCCTTCTTCCCCAATTACAGTCGTGCATGCGCATTCAGACGGGACAAGAGCGAAGAGCGTAAAGCTGGCCCTACGTGCATAACCAACGTGAAGCTGAAGACAAAAACAAACAAACAAGCATTCAAGGGGCTCAAAAGTGAGGGCTAGGCATAAGGCCTGGGCACAAGTGCGGGCTAGGCTTAAGGCCTGGGCACAAGTGCGGGCTAGGCTTAAGGCCGGGGCACAAGTGCGGGCTAGGCTTAAGGCCTGGGCACAAGTGCAGTGCTGGCTAGGATCAAGGCAGGGGGCACAAGTGCTGGCTAGGCTTAAGGCATGAGCACAAGTGCGAGCTAGGCTTAAGGCCTGGGCACAAGTGCGGGCTAGACTTAAGGCCTAGGCACAAGTGCGGGCTAGGCTTAAGGCCTAGGCACAAGTGCGGGCTAGGCTTAAGGCTTGGGCACAAGTGCAGTGCTGGCTAGGATCAAGGCAGGGGGTACAATTGCTGGCTAGGCTTAAGGCCGGGGCACAAGTGCTGGCTAGGCTTAAGGCCGGGGCACAAGTGCGGGCTAGGCTTAAGGCCTGGGCACAAGTGCGGGCTAGGCTTAACGCCTGGGCACAAGTGCGGGCTAGGCTTAAGGCCGGGGCACAAGTGCGGGCTAGGCTTAAGGCCGGGGCACAAATGCGGGCTAGGCTTAAGGCCGGGGCACAAGTGCGGGCTAGGCTTAAGGCCGGGGCACAAGTGCGGGCAAGGCTTAAGGCCGGGGCACAAGTGCGGGCTAGGCTTAAGGACGGGGCACAAGTGCAGGCTAGGCTTAAGGACGGGGCACAAGTGCGGCCTAGGCTTAAGGCCGGGGCACAAGTGCGGGATAGGCTTAAGGCCGGGGCACAAATGCGGGCTAGGCTTAAGGCCGGGGCACAAGTGCGGGATAGGCTTAAGGCCGGGGCACAAGTGCGGGCTAGGCTTAAGGCCGGGGCACAAGTGCGGGCTGGGCTTAAGGCCGGGGCACAAGTGCGAGCTAGGCTTAAGGCCTGGGCACAAGTGCGGGCTAGGCTTAAGGCCTGGGCACAAGTGCGGGCTAGGCTTAAGGCCTGGGCACAAGTGCGGGCTAGGCTTAAGGCCTGGGCACAAGTGCGGGCTATGCTTAAGGCTTGGGCACAAGTGCAGTGATGGCTAGGATCAAGGCAGGGGGCACAAGTGCTGGCTAGGCTTAAGGCCTGGGCACAAGTACGGGCTAGGCTTAAGGCCGGGGCACAAGTGCGGGCTAGGCTTAAGGCCAGGGCACAAGTGCGGGCTAGGCTTAAGACCGGGGCACAAGTGCGGGCTAGGCTTAAGGCCTGGGCACAAGTGCGGGCTAAGCTTAAGGCCGGGGCAAAAGTGTGGGCTAGGCTTAAGGCCTGGGCACAAGTGCGGGCTAAGCTTAAGGCCTGGGCACAAGTGCGGGCTAGGTTTAAGGCCTGGGCACAAGTACGGGCTAGGCTTAAAGCCTGGGCACAAGTGCGGGCTAGGCTTAAGGCCTGGGCACAAGTGCGGGATAGGCTTAAGGCCTGGGCACAAGTGCGGGCTAGGCTTAAGGCCTGGGCACAAGTGTGGGCTAGGCTTAAGGCCTGGGCACAAGTGTGGGCTAGGCTTAAGGCCTGGACACAAGTGCGGGCTAGGCTTAAGGCCTGGGCACAAGTGCAGGCTATGCTTAAGGCCTGGGCACAAGTGCGGGCTAGGCTTAAGGCCTGGGCACAAGTGCGGGCTAGGCTTAAGGCCTGGGCACAAGTGCGGGCTGGGCTTAAGGCCGGGGCACAAGTGTGGGCTGGGCTTAAGGCCGGGGCACAAGTGCGGGCTGGGCTTAAGGCCTGGGCACAAGTGCTGGCTAGGCTTAAGGTCTTGGTAAAAGTGCAGTGCTGGCTAGGATCAAGGCAGGGGGCACAAGTGCTGGCTAGGCTTAAGGCATGGGCACAAGTGCAAGCTAGGCTTAAGGCCTGGGCACAAGTGCGGGCTAGGCTTAAGGCCTGGGCACAAGTGCGGGCTAGGCTTAAGGCATGGGCACAAGTGCAGTGCTGGCTAGGAGCAAGGCAGGGGGCACAAGTGCTGGCTATGCTTAAGGCATGGGCACAAGTGCGGGCTAGGCTTAAGGCCTGGGCACAAGTGCGGGCTAGGCTTAAGGCCTGGGCACAAGTGCGGGCTAGGCTTAAAGCCTGGGCACAAGTGCGGGCTAGGCTTAAGGCCTGGGCACATGTGCGGGCTAGGCTTAAGGCCTGGGCACAAGTGCGGGCTAGGCTTAAGGCCTGGGCACAAGTGAGGGCTAGGCTTAAGGCCTGGGCACAAGTGCAGTGCTGGCTAGGATCAAGGCAGGGGGCACAAGTGCTGGCTAGGCTTAAGGCATGGGCACAAGTGCGAGCTAGGCTTAAGGCCTGGGCACAAGTGCGGGCTAGGCTTAAGGCCTGGGCACAAGTGCGGGCTAGGCTTAAGGCATGGGCACAAGTGCTGGCCAGGATTAACGCAGGGGGCACAAGTGCGGGCTAGGCTTAAGGCCTGGGCACATTTGCGGGCTAGGCTTAAGGCCTGGGCAAAATGCGGGCTAGGCTTAAGGCCTGGGCACAAATGAGGGCTAGGCTTAAGGCCTGGGCAAAAGTGTGGGCTAGGCTTAAGGCCTGGGCACAAGTGCGGGCTAGGCTTAAGGCCTGGGCACAAGTGCGGGCTAGGCTTAAGGCATGGGCACAACTGCGGGCTAGGCTTAAGGCCTGGGCACAAGTGCGGGCTAGGCTTAAGGCCTGGGCACAAATGAGGGCTAGGCTTAAGGCCTGGGCAAAAGTGTGGGCTAGGCTTAAGGCCTGGGCATAAGTGCGGGCTAGGCTTAAGGCCTGGGCACAAGTGCGGGCTAGGCTTAAGGCATGGGCACAAGTGCGGGCTAGGCTTAAGGCCTGGGCACAAGTGCGGGCTAGGCTTAAGGCCGGGGCACAAGTGCGGGCTAGGCTTAAGGCCTGAACACAAGTGCGGGCTAGGCTTAAGGCCTGGGCACAAGTGCGAGCTAGGCTTAAGGCCTGGGCACAAGAGCGGGCTAGGCTTAATGCCTGGGCACAAATGCGGGCTAGGCTTAAGGCCTGGGCACAAGTGCGGGCTAGGCTTAAGGCCTGGGCACAAGTGCGAGCTAGGCTTAAGGCCTGGGCACAAGTGCGGGCTAGGCTTAAGGCCTGGGCACAAATGCGGGCTAGGCTTAAGGCCTGGGCACAAGTGCGGGCTAGGCTTAAGGCCTGGGCACAAGTGCGGGCTAGGCTTAAGGCCGGGGCACAAGTGCGGGCAAGGCTTAAGGCCGGGACACAAGTGCGGGCTAGGCTTAAGGCTGGGGCACAAGTGCGGGCAAGGCTTAAAGCCGGGGCACAAGTGCGGGCTAGGCTTAAGGCCGGGGCACAAGTGCGGGCTAGGCTTAAGGCCGGGGCACAAGTGCGGGCTAGGTTTAAAGCCGGGGCACAAGTGCGGGCTAGGCTTAAGGCCTGGGCACAAGTGCGGGCTAGGCTTAAGGCCTGGGCACAAGTGCAGTGCTGGCTAGGATCAAGGCAGGGGGCACAAGTGCTGGCTAGGCTTAAGGCATGGGCACAAGTGCTGGCTAGGCTTAAGGCATACAGCTAACTCTTTGCACTCTTTGCATAAAGGGTTAGGCACCTAAAGGGGTGAAGAGCTAGCTTTCACCCCTCTACTCTGTACTTGGACATTTAGGACTAGATCCTTTGTTGTACAGTGCGGAGCCTCTCCATAACCCCATGCTCCAAGCGACCAGGCACTTCTTGTCTGTCCTCCGTGAATGGGTAATGCCTTCTTCCGTAATTACAGTCGTGCATGCGCATTCAGACGGGACAAGAGCGAAGAGCGTAAAGCTGGCCCTACGTGCATAACCAACGTGAAGCTGAAGACAAAAACAAACAAACAAGCATTCAAGGGGCTCAAAAGTGCGGGCTAGGCTTAAGGCCTGGGCACAAGTGCGGGCTAGGCTTAAGGCCTGGGCACAAGTGCGGGCTAGGCTTAAGGCCGGGGCACAAGTGCGGGCTAGGCTTAAGGCCTGGGCACAAGTGCAGTGCTGGCTAGGATCAAGGCAGGGGGCACAAGTGCTGGCTAGGCTTAAGGCATGAGCACAAGTGCGAGCTAGGCTTAAGGCCTGGGCACAAGTGCAAGCTAGGTTTAAGGCCTGGGCACAAGTGCGGGCTAGGCTTAAGGCCTGGGCACAAGTGATGGCTAGGCTTAAGGCCTGGGCACAAGTGCGGGCTAGGCTTAAGGCCTGGGCACAAGTGCGGGCTAGGCTTAAGGCCTGGGCACAAGTGCGGGCTAGGCTTAAGGCCTGGGCACAAGTGTGGGCTAGGCTTAAGGCCTGGGCACAAGTGCAGGCTAGGCTTAAGGCCTGGGCACAAGTGCGGGCTAGGCTTAAGGCCTGGGCACAAGTGCGGGCTAGGCTTAAGGCCTGGGCACAAGTGCGGGCTAGGCTTAAGGTCTGGGCACAAGTGCGGGCTAGGCTTAAGGCCTGGGCACAAGTGCGGGCTAGGCTTAAGGCCTGGGCACAAGTGCGGGCTAGGCTTAAGGCCTGGGCACAAGTGCGGGCTAGGCTTAAGGCCTGGGCACAAGTGCAGGCTAGGCTTAAGGCTTGGGCACAATTGCAGTGCTGGCTAGGCTTAAGGCCGGGGCACAAGTGAGGGCTAGACTTAAGGCCGGGGCACAAGTGCGGGCTAGACTTAAGGCCGGGGCACAAGTGCGGGCTAGACTTAAGGCAGGGGCACAAGTGCGGGCTAGGCTTAAGGTCGGGGCACAATTGCGGGCTAGGCTTAAGGCCGGGGCACAAGTGCGGGCTAGGCTTAAGGCCGGGGCACAATTGCGGGCTAGGCTTAAGGCCGGGGCACAAGTGCGGGCTAGGCTTAAGGCCTGGGCACAAGTGCGGGCTAGGCTTAAGGCCTGGGCACAAGTGTGGGCTAGGCTTAAGGCTTAGGCACAAGTGCGGGCTAGGCTTAAGGCCTGGGCACAAGTGCGGGCTAGGCTTAAGGCCTGGGCACAAGTGCGGCTAGGCTTAAGGCCTGGGCACAAGTGCTGGCTAGGCTTAAGGTCTGGGTAAAAGTGCAGTGCTGGCTAGGATCAAGGCAGGGGGCACAAGTGCTGGCTAGGCTTAAGGCATGGGCACAAGTGCAAGCTAGGCTTAAGGCCTGGGCACAAGTGCGGGCTAGGCTTAAGGCCTGGGCACAAGTGCGGGCTAGGCTTAAGGCATGGGCACAAGTGCAGTGCTGGCTAGGAGCAAGGCAGGGGGCACAAGTGCTGGCTATGCTTAAGGCATGGGCACAAGTGCGGGCTAGGCTTAAGGCCTGGGCACAAGTGCGGGCTAGGCTTAAGGCCTGTTCAGAAGTGCGGGCTAGGCTTAAAGCCTGGGCACAAGTGCGGGCTAGGCTTAAGGCCTGGGCACATGTGCGGGCTAGGCTTAATGCCTGGGCACAAGTGCGGGCTAGGCTTAAGGCCTGGGCACAAGTGAGGGCTAGGCTTAAGGCCTGGGCACAAGTGCAGTGCTGGCTAGGATCAAGGCAGGGGGCACAAGTGCTGGCTAGGCTTAAGGCATGGGCACAAGTGCGAGCTAGGCTTAAGGCCTGGGCACAAGTGCGGGCTAGGCTTAAGGCCTGGGCACAAGTGCGGGCTAGGCTTAAGGCATGGGCACAAGTGCTGGCCAGGATTAACGCAGGGGGCACAAGTGCGGGCTAGGCTTAAGGCCTGGGCACATTTGCGGGCTAGGCTTAAGGCCTGGGCAAAAGTGCGGGCTAGGCTTAAGGCCTGGGCACAAATGAGGGCTAGGCTTAAGGCCTGGGCAAAAGTGTGGGCTAGGCTTAAGGCCTGGGCACAAGTGCGGGCTAGGCTTAAGGCCTGGGCACAAGTGCGGGCTAGGCTTAAGGCATGGGCACAACTGCGGGCTAGGCTTAAGGCCTGGGCACAAGTGCGGGCTAGGCTTAAGGCCTGGGCACAAGTGCGGGCTAGGCTTAAGGCCTGGGCACAAATGAGGGCTAGGCTTAAGGCCTGGGCAAAAGTGTGGGCTAGGCTTAAGGCCTGGGCATAAGTGCGGGCTAGGCTTAAGGCCTGGGCACAAGTGCGGGCTAGGCTTAAGGCATGGGCACAAGTGCGGGCTAGGCTTAAGGCCTGGGCACAAGTGCGGGCTAGGCTTAAGGCCTGAACACAAGTGCGGGCTAGGCTTAAGGCCTGGGCACAAGTGCGAGCTAGGCTTAAGGCCTGGGCACAAGAGCGGGCTAGGCTTAATGCCTGGGCACAAGTGCGGGCTAGGCTTAAGGCCTTGGCACAAGTGCGGGCTAGGCTTAAGGCCTGGGCACAAGTGCGGGCTAGGCTTAAGGCCTGGGCACAAGTGCGGGCAAGGCTTAAAGCCGGGGCACAAGTGCGGGCTAGGCTTAAGGCCGGGGCACAAGTGCGGGCTAGGCTTAAGGCCGGGGCACAAGTGCGGGCTAGGTTTAAAGCCGGGGCACAAGTGCGGGCTAGGCTTAAGGCCTGGGCACAAGTGCAGGCTAGGCTTAAGGCCTGGGCACAAGTGCAGTGCTGGCTAGGATCAAGGCAGGGGGCACAAGTGCTGGCTAGGCTTAAGGCATGGGCACAAGTGCTGGCTAGGCTTAAGGCATACAGCTAACTCTTTGCACTCTTTGCATAAAGGGTTAGGCACCTAAAGGGGTGAAGAGCTAGCTTTCACCCCTCTACTCTGTACTTGGACATTTAGGACTAGATCCTTTGTTGTACAGTGCGGAGCCTCTCCATAACCCCATGCTCCAAGCGACCAGGCACTTCTTGTCTGTCCTCCGTGAATGGGTAATGCCTTCTTCCCCAATTACAGTCGTGCATGCGCATTCACACGGGACAAGAGCGAAGAGCGTAAAGCTGGCCCTACGTGCATAACCAACGTGAAGCTGAAGACAAAAACAAACAAACAAGCATTCAAGGGGCTCAAAAGTGCGGGCTAGGCTTAAGGCCTGGGCACAAGTGCGGGCTAGGCTTAAGGCCTGGGCACAAGTGCGGGCTAGGCTTAAGGCCGGGGCACAAGTGCGGGCTAGGCTTAAGGCCTGGGCACAAGTGCAGTGCTGGCTAGGATCAAGGCAGGGGGCACAAGTGCTGGCTAGGCTTAAGGCATGAGCACAAGTGCGAGCTAGGCTTAAGGCCGGGGCAAAAGTACGGGCTAGGCTTAAGGCCAGGGCACAAGTGCGGGCTAGGCTTAAGGCCGGGGCACAAGTGCGGGCTAGGCTTAAGGCCTGGGCACAAGTGCGGGCTAAGCTTAAGGCCGGGGCAAAAGTGCGGGCTAGGCTTAAGGCCTGGGCACAAGTGCGGGCTAAGCTTAAGGCCTGGGCACAAGTGCTGGCTAGGCTTAAGGCCTGGGCACAAGTACGGGCTAGGCTTAAGGCCAGGGCACAAGTGCGGGCTAGGCTTAAGGCCGGGGCACAAGTGCGGGCTAGGCTTAAGGCCTGGGCACAAGTGCGGGCTAAGCTTAAGGCCGGGGCAAAAGTGCGGGCTAGGCTTAAGGCCTGGGCACAAGTGCGGGCTAAGCTTAAGGCCTGGGCACAAGTGCGGGCTAGGTTTAAGGCCTGGGCACAAGTACGGGCTAGGCTTAAAGCCTGGGCACAAGTGCGGGCTAGGCTTAAGGCCTGGGCACAAGTGCGGGATAGGCTTAAGGCCTGGGCACAAGTGCGGGCTAGGCTTAAGGCCTGGGCACAAGTGTGGGCTAGGCTTAAGGCCTGGGCACAAGTGTGGGCTAGGCTTAAGGCCTGGGCACAAGTGAGGGCTAGGCTTAAGGCATGGGCACAAGTGCAGTGCTGGCTAGGAGCAAGGCAGGGGGCACAAGTGCTGGCTATGCTTAAGGCATGGGCACAAGTGCGGGCTAGGCTTAAGGCCTGGGCACAAGTGCGGGCTAGGCTTAAGGCCTGGGCACAAGTGCGGGCTAGGCTTAAGGCCTGGGCACAAGTGTGGGCTAGGCTTAAGGCCTGGGCACAAGTGCGGGCTAGGCTTAAGGCCTGGGCACAAGTGCGGGCTAGGCTTAAGGCCTGGGCACAAGTGCGGGCTAGGCTTAAGGCCTGGGCACAAGTGCGGGCTAGGCTTAAGGTCTGGGCACAAGTGCGGGCTAGGCTTAAGGCCTGGGCACAAGTGCGGGCTAGGCTTAAGGCCTGGGCACAAGTGCGGGCTAGGCTTAAGGCCTGGGCACAAGTGCGGGCTAGGCTTAAGGCCTGGGCACAAGTGCAGGCTAGGCTTAAGGCTTGGGCACAAGTGCAGTGCTGGCTAGGCTTAAGGCCGGGGCACAAGTGAGGGCTAGACTTAAGGCCGGGGCACAAGTGCGGGCTAGACTTAAGGCCGGGGCACAAGTGCGGGCTAGACTTAAGGCAGGGGCACAAGTGCGGGCTAGGCTTAAGGCCGGGGCACAATTGCGGGCTAGGCTTAAGGCCGGGGCACAATTGCGGGCTAGGCTTAAGGCCGGTGCACAAGTGCGGGCTAGGCTTAAGGCCTGGGCACAAGTGCGGGCTAGGCTTAAGGCCTGGGCACAAGTGTGGGCTAGGCTTAAGGCTTAGGCACAAGTGCGGGCTAGGCTTAAGGCCTGGGCACAAGTGCGGGCTAGGCTTAAGGCCTGGGCACAAGTGCGGCTAGGCTTAAGGCCTGGGCACAAGTGCTGGCTAGGCTTAAGGTCTGGGTAAAAGTGCAGTGCTGGCTAGGATCAAGGCAGGGGGCACAAGTGCGGGCTAGGCTTAAGGCATGGGCACAAGTGCAAGCTAGGCTTAAGGCCTGGGCACAAGTGCGGGCTAGGCTTAAGGCCTGGGCACAAGTGCGGGCTAGGCTTAAGGCATGGGCACAAGTGCAGTGCTGGCTAGGAGCAAGGCAGGGGGCACAAGTGCTGGCTATGCTTAAGGCATGGGCACAAGTGCGGGCTAGGCTTAAGGCCTGGGCACAAGTGCGGGCTAGGCTTAAGGCCTGGGCAGAAGTGCGGGCTAGGCTTAAAGCCTGGGCACAAGTGCGGGCTAGGCTTAAGGCCTGGGCACATGTGCGGGCTAGGCTTAAGGCCTGGGCACAAGTGCGGGCTAGGCTTAAGGCCTGGGCACAAGTGAGGGCTAGGCTTAAGGCCTGGGCACAAGTGCAGTGCTGGCTAGGATCAAGGCAGGGGGCACAAGTGCTGGCTAGGCTTAAGGCATGGGCACAAGTGCGAGCTAGGCTTAAGGCCTGGGCACAAGTGCGGGCTAGGCTTAAGGCCTGGGCACAAGTGCGGGCTAGGCTTAAGGCATGGGCACAAGTGCTGGCCAGGATTAACGCAGGGGGCACAAGTGCGGGCTAGGCTTAAGGCCTGGGCACATTTGCGGGCTAGGCTTAAGGCCTGGGCAAAAGTGCGGGCTAGGCTTAAGGCCTGGGCACAAATGAGGGCTAGGCTTAAGGCCTGGGCAAAAGTGTGGACTAGGCTTAAGGCCTGGGCACAAGTGCGGGCTAGGCTTAAGGCCTGGGCACAAGTGCGGGCTAGGCTTAAGGCATGGGCACAACTGCGGGCTAGGCTTAAGGCCTGGGCACAAGTGCGGGCTAGGCTTAAGGCCTGGGCACAAGTGCGGGCTAGGCTTAAGGCCTGGGCACAAATGAGGGCTAGGCTTAAGGCCTGGGCAAAAGTGTGGGCTAGGCTTAAGGCCTGGGCATACGTGCGGGCTAGGCTTAAGGCCTGGGCACAAGTGCGGGCTAGGCTTAAGGCATGGGCACAAGTGCGGGCTAGGCTTAAGGCCTGGGCACAAGTGCGGGCTAGGCTTAAGGCCGGGGCACAAGTGCGGGCTAGGCTTAAGGCCTGAACACAAGTGCGGGCTAGGCTTAAGGCCTGGGCACAAGTGCGAGCTAGGCTTAAGGCCTGGGCACAAGAGCGGGCTAGGCTTAATGCCTGGGCACAAGTGCGGGCTAGGCTTAAGGCCTGGGCACAAGTGCGGGCTAGGCTTAAGGCCTGGGCACAAGTGCGGGCTAGGCTTAAGGCCTGGGCACAAGTGCGGGCTAGGCTTAAGGCCAGGGCACAAGTGCGGGCAAGGCTTAAGGCCGGGGCACAAGTGCGGGCTAGGCTTAAGGCCTGGGCACAAGTGCGGGCAAGGCTTAAAGCCGGGGCACAAGTGCGGGCTAGGCTTAAGGCCGGGGCACAAGTGCGGGCTAGGCTTAAGGCCGGGGCACAAGTGCGGGCTAGGTTTAAAGCCGGGGCACAAGTGCGGGCTAGGCTTAAGGCCTGGGCACAAGTGCAGGCTAGGCTTAAGGCCTGGGCACAAGTGCAGTGCTGGCTAGGATCAAGGCAGGGGGCACAAGTGCTGGCTAGGCTTAAGGCATGGGCACAAGTGCTGGCTAGGCTTAAGGCATACAGCTAACTCTTTGCACTCTTTGCATAAAGGGTTAGGCACCTAAAGGGGTGAAGAGCTAGCTTTCACCCCTCTACTCTGTACTTGGACATTTAGGACTAGATCCTTTGTTGTACAGTGCGGAGCCTCTCCATAACCCCATGCTCCAAGCGACCAGGCACTTCTTGTCTGTCCTCCGTGAATGGGTAATGCCTTCTTCCCCAATTACAGTCGTGCATGCGCATTCAGACGGGACAAGAGCGAAGAGCGTAAAGCTGGCCCTACGTGCATAACCAACGTGAAGCTGAAGACAAAAACAAACAAACAAGCATTCAAGGGGCTCAAAAGTGCGGGCTAGGCTTAAGGCCTGGGCACAAGTGCGGGCTAGGCTTAAGGCCTGGGCACAAGTGCGGGCTAGGCTTAAGGCCGGGGCACAAGTGCGGGCTAGGCTTAAGGCCTGGGCACAAGTGCAGTGCTGGCTAGGATCAAGGCAGGGGGCACAAGTGCTGGCTAGGCTTAAGGCATGAGCACAAGTGCGAGCTAGGCTTAAGGCCTGGGCACAAGTGCGGGCTAGGCTTAAGGCCTAGGCACAAGTGCGGGCTAGGCTTAAGGCCTAGGCACAAGTGCGGGCTAGGCTTAAGGCTTGGGCACAAGTGCAGTGCTGGCTAGGATCAAGGCAGGGGGTACAATTGCTGGCTAGGCTTAAGGCCGGGGCACAAGTGCTGGCTAGGCTTAAGGCCGGGGCACAAGTGCGGGCTAGGCTTAAGGCCTGGGCACAAGTGCGGGCTAGGCTTAAGGCCTGGGCACAAGTGCGGGCTAGGCTTAAGGCCGGGGCACAAGTGCGGGCTAGGCATAAGGCCGGGGCACAAATGCGGGCTAGGCTTAAGGCCGGGGCACAAGTGCGGGCTAGGCTTAAGGCCGGGGCACAAGTGCGGGCAAGGCTTAAGGCCGGGGCACAAGTGCGGGCTAGGCTTAAGGACGGGGCACAAGTGCGGGCTAGGCTTAAGGACGGGGCACAAGTGCGGCCTAGGCTTAAGGCCGGGGCACAAGTGCGGGATAGGCTTAAGGCCGGGGCACAAATGCGGGCTAGGCTTAAGGCCGGGGCACAAGTGCGGGCTAGGCTTAAGGCGGGGCACAAGTGCGGGCTAGGCTTAAGGCCGGGGCACAAGTGCGGGCTGGGCTTAAGGCCGGGGCACAAGTGCGAGCTAGGCTTAAGGCCTGGGCACAAGTGCAGTGCTGGCTAGGATCAAGGCAGGGGGCACAAGTGCTGGCTAGGCTTAAGGCATGGGCACAAGTGCTGGCTAGGCTTAAGGCATACAGCTAACTCTTTGCACTCTTTGCATAAAGGGTTAGGCACCTAAAGGGGTGAAGAGCTAGCTTTCACCCCTCTACTCTGTACTTGGACATTTAGGACTAGATCCTTTGTTGTACAGTGCGGAGCCTCTCCATAACCCCATGCTCCAAGCGACCAGGCACTTCTTGTCTGTCCTCCGTGAATGGGTAATGCCTTCTTCCCCAATTACAGTCGTGCATGCGCATTCAGACGGGACAAGAGCGAAGAGCGTAAAGCTGGCCCTACGTGCATAACCAACTTGAAGCTGAAGACAAAAACAAACAAACAAGCATTCAAGGGGCTCAAAAGTGAGGGCTAGGCATAAGGCCTGGGCACAAGTGCGGGCTAGGCATAAGGCCTGGGCACAAGTGCGGGCTAGGCTTAAGGCCGGGGCACAAGTGCGGGCTAGGCTTAAGGCCTGGGCACAAGTGCAGTGCTGGCTAGGATCAAGGCAGGGGGCACAAGTGCTGGCTAGGCTTAAGGCATGAGCACAAGTGCGAGCTAGGCTTAAGGCCTGGGCACAAGTGCGGGCTAGACTTAAGGCCTAGGCACAAGTGCGGGCTAGGCTTAAGGCCTAGGCACAAGTGCGGGCTAGGCTTAAGGCTTGGGCACAAGTGCAGTGCTGGCTAGGATCAAGGCAGGGGGTACAATTGCTGGCTAGGCTTAAGGCCGGGGCACAAGTGCTGGCTAGGCTTAAGGCCGGGGCACAAGTGCGGGCTAGGCTTAAGGCCTGGGCACAAGTGCGGGCTAGGCTTAACGCCTGGGCACAAGTGCGGGCTAGGCTTAAGGCCTGGGCACAAGTGCGGGCTAGGCTTAAGGCCGGGGCACAAGTGCGGGCAAGGCTTAAGGCCGGGGCACAAGTGCGGGCTAGGCTTAAGGCCTGGGCACAAGTGCGGGCAAGGCTTAAAGCCGGGGCACAAGTGCGGGCTAGGCTTAAGGCCGGGGCACAAGTGCGGGCTAGGCTTAAGGCCGGGGCACAAGTGCGGGCTAGGCTTAAGGCCGGGGCACAAGTGCGGGCTAGGTTTAAAGCCGGGGCACAAGTGCGGGCTAGGCTTAAGGCCTGGGCACAAGTGCAGGCTAGGCTTAAGGCCTGGGCACAAGTGCAGTGCTGGCTAGGATCAAGGCAGGGGGCACAAGTGCTGGCTAGGCTTAAGGCATGGGCACAAGTGCTGGCTAGGCTTAAGGCATACAGCTAACTCTTTGCACTCTTTGCATAAAGGGTTAGGCACCTAAAGGGGTGAAGAGCTAGCTTTCACCCCTCTACTCTGTACTTGGACATTTAGGACTAGATCCTTTGTTGTACAGTGCGGAGCCTCTCCATAACCCCATGCTCCAAGCGACCAGGCACTTCTTGTCTGTCCTCCGTGAATGGGTAATGCCTTCTTCCCCAATTACAGTCGTGCATGCGCATTCAGACGGGACAAGAGCGAAGAGCGTAAAGCTGGCCCTACGTGCATAACCAACGTGAAGCTGAAGACAAAAACAAACAAACAAGCATTCAAGGGGCTCAAAAGTGAGGGCTAGGCATAAGGCCTGGGCACAAGTGCGGGCTAGGCTTAAGGCCTGGGCACAAGTGCGGGCTAGGCTTAAGGCCGGGGCACAAGTGCGGGCTAGGCTTAAGGCCTGGGCACAAGTGCAGTGCTGGCTAGGATCAAGGCAGGGGGCACAAGTGCTGGCTAGGCTTAAGGCATGAGCACAAGTGCGAGCTAGGCTTAAGGCCTGGGCACAAGTGCGGGCTAGACTTAAGGCCTAGGCACAAGTGCGGGCTAGGCTTAAGGCCTAGGCACAAGTGCGGGCTAGGCTTAAGGCTTGGGCACAAGTGCAGTGCTGGCTAGGATCAAGGCAGGGGGTACAATTGCTGGCTAGGCTTAAGGCCGGGGCACAAGTGCTGGCTAGGCTTAAGGCCGGGGCACAAGTGCGGGCTAGGCTTAAGGCCTGGGCACAAGTGCGGGCTAGGCTTAACGCCTGGGCACAAGTGCGGGCTAGGCTTAAGGCCGGGGCACAAGTGCGGGCTAGGCTTAAGGCCGGGGCACAAATGCGGGCTAGGCTTAAGGCCGGGGCACAAGTGCGGGCTAGGCTTAAGGCCGGGGCACAAGTGCGGGCAAGGCTTAAGGCCGGGGCACAAGTGCGGGCTAGGCTTAAGGACGGGGCACAAGTGCAGGCTAGGCTTAAGGACGGGGCACAAGTGCGGCCTAGGCTTAAGGCCGGGGCACAAGTGCGGGCTAGGTTTAAAGCCGGGGCACAAGTGCGGGCTAGGCTTAAGGCCTGGGCACAAGTGCAGGCTAGGCTTAAGGCCTGGGCACAAGTGCAGTGCTGGCTAGGATCAAGGCAGGGGGCACAAGTGCTGGCTAGGCTTAAGGCATGGGCACAAGTGCTGGCTAGGCTTAAGGCATACAGCTAACTCTTTGCACTCTTTGCATAAAGGGTTAGGCACCTAAAGGGGTGAAGAGCTAGCTTTCACCCCTCTACTCTGTACTTGGACATTTAGGACTAGATCCTTTGTTGTACAGTGCAGAGCCTCTCCATAACCCCATGCTCCAAGCGACCAGGCACTTCTTGTCTGTCCTCCGTGAATGGGTAATGCCTTCTTCCCCAATTACAGTCGTGCATGCGCATTCAGACGGGACAAGAGCGAAGAGCGTAAAGCTGGCCCTACGTGCATAACCAACGTGAAGCTGAAGACAAAAACAAACAAACAAGCATTCAAGGGGCTCAAAAGTGCGGGCTAGGCTTAAGGCCTGGGCACAAGTGCGGGCTAGGCTTAAGGCCTGGGCACAAGTGCGGGCTAGGCTTAAGGCCGGGGCACAAGTGCGGGCTAGGCTTAAGGCCTGGGCACAAGTGCAGTGCTGGCTAGGATCAAGGCAGGGGGCACAAGTGCTGGCTAGGCTTAAGGCATGAGCACAAGTGCGAGCTAGGCTTAAGGCCTGGGCACAAGTGCGGGCTAGGCTTAAGGCCTAGGCACAAGTGCGGGCTAGGCTTAAGGCCTAGGCACAAGTGCGGGCTAGGCTTAAGGCTTGGGCACAAGTGCAGTGCTGGCTAGGATCAAGGCAGGGGGTACAATTGCTGGCTAGGCTTAAGGCCGGGGCACAAGTGCTGGCTAGGCTTAAGGCCGGGGCACAAGTGCGGGCTAGGCTTAAGGCCTGGGCACAAGTGCGGGCTAGGCTTAAGGCCTGGGCACAAGTGCGGGCTAGGCTTAAGGCCGGGGCACAAGTGCGGGCTAGGCTTAAGGCCGGGGCACAAATGCGGGCTAGGCTTAAGGCCGGGGCACAAGTGCGGGCTAGGCTTAAGGCCGGGGCACAAGTGCGGGCAAGGCTTAAGGCCGGGGCACAAGTGCGGGCTAGGCTTAAGGACGGGGCACAAGTGCGGGCTAGGCTTAAGGACGGGGCACAAGTGCGGCCTAGGCTTAAGGCCGGGGCACAAGTGCGGGATAGGCTTAAGGCCGGGGCACAAATGCGGGCTAGGCTTAAGGCCGGGGCACAAGTGCGGGATAGGCTTAAGGCCGGGGCACAAGTGCGGGATAGGCTTAAGGCCGGGGCACAAGTGCGGGCTAGGCTTAAGGCCGGGGCACAAGTGCGGGCTGGGCTTAAGGCCGGGGCACAAGTGCGAGCTAGGCTTAAGGCCTGGGCACAAGTGCGGGCTAGGCTTAAGGCCTGGGCACAAGTGCGGGCTAGGCTTAAGGCCTGGGCACAAGTGCGGGCTAGGCTTAAGGCCTGGGCACAAGTGCGGGCTATGCTTAAGGCTTGGGCACAAGTGCAGTGATGGCTAGGATCAAGGCAGGGGGCACAAGTGCTGGCTAGGCTTAAGGCCTGGGCACAAGTACGGGCTAGGCTTAAGGCCGGGGCACAAGTGCGGGCTAGGCTTAAGGCCAGGGCACAAGTGCGGGCTAAGCTTAAGGCCGGGGCAAAAGTGCGGGCTAGGCTTAAGGCCTGGGCACAAGTGCGGGCTAAGCTTAAGGCCTGGGCACAAGTGCGGGCTAGGTTTAAGGCCTGGGCACAAGAACGGGCTAGGCTTAAAGCCTGGGCACAAGTGCGGGCTAGGCTTAAGGCCTGGGCACAAGTGCGGGATAGGCTTAAGGCCTGGGCACAAGTGCGGGCTAGGCCTAAGGCCTGGGCACAAGTGTGGGCTAGGCTTAAGGCCTGGGCACAAGTGCGGGCTAGGCTTAAGGCCTGGGCACAAGTGCGGGCTAGGCTTAAGGCCTGGGCACAAGTGCTGGCTAGGCTTAAGGTCTGGGTAAAAGTGCAGTGCTGGCTAGGATCAAGGCACGGGACACAAGTGCTGGCTAGGCTTAAGGCATGGGCACAAGTGCAAGCTAGGCTTAAGGCCTGGGCACAAGTGCGGGCTAGGCTTAAGGCCTGGGCACAATTGCGGGCTAGGCTTAAGGCATGGGCACAAGTGCAGTGCTGACTAGGAGCAAGGCAGGGGCACAAGTGCTGGCTATGCTTAAGGCATGGGCACAAGTGCGGGCTAGGCTTAAGGCCTGGGCACAAGTGCGGGCTAGGCTTAAGGCCTGGGCACAAGTGCGGGCTAGGCTTAAAGCCTGGGCACAAGTGTGGGCTAGGCTTAAGGCCTGGGCACATGTGCGGGCTAGGCTTAAGGCCTGGGCACAAGTGCGGGCTAGGCTTAAGGCCTGGGCACAAGTGCGGGCTAGGCTTAAGGCCTGGGCACAAGTGCAGTGCTGGCTAGGATCAAGGCAGGGGGCACAAGTGCTGGCTTGGCTTAAGGCATGGGCACAAGTGCGAGCCAGGCTTAAGGCCTGGGCACAAGTGCGGGCTAGGCTTAAGGCCTGGGCACAAGTGCGGGCTAGGCTTAAGGCATGGGCACAAGTGCTGGCCATGATTAACGCAGGGGGCACAAGTGCGAGCTAGGCTTAAGGCCTGGGCACATTTGCGGGCTAGGCTTAAGGCCTGGGCAAAAGTGCGGGCTAGGCTTAAGGCCTGGGCACAAATGAGGGCTAGGCTTAAGGCCTGGGCAAAAGTGTGGGCTAGGCTTAAGGCCTGGGCACAAGTGCGGGCTAGGCTTAAGGCCTGGGCACAAGTGCGTGCTAGGCTTAAGGCATGGGCACAACTGCGGGCTAGGCTTAAGGCCTGGGCACAAGTGCGGGCTAGGCTTAAGGCCTGGGCACAAGTGCGGGCTAGGCTTAAGGCCTGGGCACAAATGAGGGCTAGGCTTAAGGCCTGGGCAAAAGTGTGGGCTAGGCTTAAGGCCTGGGCATAAGTGCGGGCTAGGCTTAAGGCCTGGGCACAAGTGCGGGCTAGGCTTAAGGCATGGGCACAACTGCGGGCTAGGCTTAAGGCCTGGGCACAAGTGCGGGCTAGGCTTAAGGCCGGGGCACAAGTGCGGGCTAGGCTTAAGGCCTGAACACAAGTGCGGGCTAGGCTTAAGGCCTGGGCACAAGTGCGAGCTAGGCTTAAGGCCTGGGCACAAGTGCGGGCTAGGCTTAATGCCTGGGCACAAGTGCGGGCTAGGCTTAAGGCCTGGGCACAAGTGCGGGCTAGGCTTAAGGCCTGGGCACAAGTGCGGGCTAGGCTTAAGGCCTGGGCACAAGTGCGGGCTAGGCTTAAGGCCTGGGCACAAGTGCGGGCTAGGCTTAAGGCCGGGGCACAAGTGCGGGCAAGGCTTAAGGCCGGGGCACAAGTGCGGGCTACGCTTAAGGCCGGGGCACAAGTGCGGGCAAGGCTTAAAGCCGGGGCACAAGTGCGGGCTAGGCTTAAGGCCGGGGCACAAGTGCGGGCTAGGCTTAAGGCCGGGGCACAAGTGCGGGCTAGGTTTAAAGCCGGGGCACAAGTGCGGGCTAGGCTTAAGGCCTGGGCACAAGTGCGGGCTAGGCTTAAGGCCTGGGCACAAGTGCAGTGCTGGCTAGGATCAAGGCAGGGGGCACAAGTGCTGGCTAGGCTTAAGGCATGGGCACAAGTGCAGGCTAGGCTTAAGGCATACAGCTAACTCTTTGCACTCTTTGCATAAAGGGTTAGGCACCTATAGGGGTGAAGAGCTAGCTTTCACCCCTCTACTCTGTACTTGGACATTTAGGACTAGATCCTTTGTTGTACAGTGCGGAGCCTCTCCATAACCCCATGCTCCAAGCGACCAGGCACTTCTTGTCTGTCCTCCGTGAATGGGTAATGCCTTCTTCCCCAATTACAGTCGTGCATGCGCATTCAGACGGGACAAGAGCGAAGAGCGTAAAGCTGGCCCTACGTGCATAACCAACGTGAAGCTGAAGACAAAAACAAACAAACAAGCATTCAAGGGGCTCAAAAGTGCGGGCTAGGCTTAAGGCCTGGGCACAAGTGCGGGCTAGGCTTAAGGCCTGGGCACAAGTGCGGGCTAGGCTTAAGGCCGGGGCACAAGTGCGGGCTAGGCTTAAGGCCTGGGCACAAGTGCAGTGCTGGCTAGGATCAAGGCAGGGGGCACAAGTGCTGGCTAGGCTTAAGGCATGAGCACAAGTGCGAGCTAGGCTTAAGGCCTGGGCACAAGTGCGGGCTAGGCTTAAGGCCTGGGCACAAGTGCGGGCTAGGCTTAAGGCCTAGGCACAAGTGCGGGCTAGGCTTAAAGCTTGGGCACAAGTGCAGTGCTGGCTAGGATCAAGGCAGGGGGTAAAAGTGCTGGCTAGGCTTAAGGCCGGGGCACAAGTGCTGGCTAGGCTTAAGGCCGGGGCACAAGTGCGGGCTAGGCTTAAGGCCTGGGCACAAGTGCGGGCTAGGCTTAAGGCCTGGGCACAAGTGCGGGCTAGGCTTAAGGCCGGGGCACAAGTGCGGGCTAGGCTTAAGGCCGGGGCACAAGTGCGGGCTAGGCTTAAGGCCGGGGCACAAATGCGGGCTAGGCTTAAGGCCGGGGCACAAGTGCGGGCTAGGCTTAAGGCCGGGGCACAAGTGCGGGCAAGGCTTAAGGCCGGGGCACAAGTGCGGGCTAGGCTTAAGGACGGGGCACAAGTGCGGGCTAGGCTTAAGGACGGGGCACAAGTGCGGGCTAGGCTTAAGGCCGGGGCACAAGTGCGGGCTAGGCTTAAGGACGGGGCACAAGTGCGGGCTAGGCTTAAGGCCGGGGCACAAGTGCGGGATAGGCTTAAGGCCGGAGCACAAGTGCGGGATAGGCTTAAGGCCGGGGCACAAGTGCGGGCTAGGCTTAAGGCCGGGGCACAAGTGCGGGCTAGGCTTAAGGCCGGGGCACAAGTGCGGGCTGGGCTTAAGGCCGGGGCACAAGTGCGAGCTAGGCTTAAGGCCTGGGCACAAGTGCGGGCTAGGCTTAAGGCCTGGGCACAAGTGCGGGCTAGGCTTAAGGCCTGGGCACAAGTGCGGGCTATGCTTAAGGCTTGGGCACAAGTGCAGTGATGGCTAGGCTTAAGGCCGGGGCACAAGTGAGGGCTAGACTTAAGGCCGGGGCACAAGTGCGGGCTTGACTTAAGGCCGGGGCACAAGTGCGGGCTAGGCTTAAGGCCGGGGCACAATTGCGGGCTAGGCTTAAGGCCGGGGCACAAGTGCGGGCTAGGCTTAAGGCCGGGGCACAATTGCGGGCTAGGCTTAAGGCCGGGGCACAAGTGCGGGCTAGGCTTAAGGCCTGGGCACAAGTGCGGGCTAGGCTTAAGGCCTGGGCACAAGTGTGGGCTAGGCTTAAGGCTTAGGCACAAGTGCGGGCTAGGCTTAAGGCCTGGGCACAAGTGCGGGCTAGGCTTAAGGCCTGGGCACAAGTGCGGCTAGGCTTAAGGCCTGGGCACAAGTGCTGGCTAGGCTTAAGGTCTGGGTAAAAGTGCAGTGCTGGCTAGGATCAAGGCAGGGGGCACAAGTGCTGGCTAGGCTTAAGGCATGGGCACAAGTGCAAGCTAGGCTTAAGGCCTGGGCACAAGTGCGGGCTAGGCTTAAGGCCTGGGCACAAGTGCGGGCTAGGCTTAAGGCCTGGGCACAAGTGCGGGCTAGGCTTAAGGCCTGGGCACAAGTGCGGGCTAGGCTTAAAGCCTGGGCACAAGTGCGGGCTAGGCTTAAGGCCTGGGCACATGTGCGGGCTAGGCTTAAGGCCTGGGCACAAGTGCGGGCTAGGCTTAAGGCCTGGGCACAAGTGAGGGCTAGGCTTAAGGCCTGGGCACAAGTGCAGTGCTGGCTAGGATCAAGGCAGGGGGCACAAGTGCTGGCTAGGCTTAAGGCATGGGCACAAGTGCGAGCTAGGCTTAAGGCCTGGGCACAAGTGCGGGCTAGGCTTAAGGCCTGGGCACAAGTGCGGGCTAGGCTTAAGGCATGGGCACAAGTGCTGGCCAGGATTAACGCAGGGGGCACAAGTGCGGGCTAGGCTTAAGGCCTGGGCACATTTGCGGGCTAGGCTTAAGGCCTGGGCAAAAGTGCGGGCTAGGCTTAAGGCCTGGGCACAAATGAGGGCTAGGCTTAAGGCCTGGGCAAAAGTGTGGGCTAGGCTTAAGGCCTGGGCACAAGTGCGGGCTAGGCTTAAGGCCTGGGCACAAGTGCGGGCTAGGCTTAAGGCATGGGCACAACTGCGGGCTAGGCTTAAGGCCTGGGCACAAGTGCGGGCTAGGCTTAAGGCCTGGGCACAAATGAGGGCTAGGCTTAAGGCCTGGGCAAAAGTGTGGGCTAGGCTTAAGGCCTGGGCATAAGTGCGGGCTAGGCTTAAGGCCTGGGCACAAGTGCGGGCTAGGCTTAAGGCATGGGCACAAGTGCGGGCTAGGCTTAAGGCCTGGGCACAAGTGCGGGCTAGGCTTAAGGCCGGGGCACAAGTGCGGGCTAGGCTTAAGGCCTGAACACAAGTGCGGGCTAGGCTTAAGGCCTGGGCACAAGTGCGAGCTAGGCTTAAGGCCTGGGCACAAGAGCGGGCTAGGCTTAATGCCTGGGCACAAGTGCGGGCTAGGCTTAAGGCCTGGGCACAAGTGCGGGCTAGGCTTAAGGCCTGGGCACAAATGCGGGCTAGGCTTAAGGCCTGGGCACAAGTGCGGGCTAGGCTTAAGGCCTGGGCACAAGTGCGGGCTAGGCTTAAGGCCGGGGCACAAGTGCGGGCAAGGCTTAAGGCCGGGACACAAGTGAGGGCTAGGCTTAAGGCTGGGGCACAAGTGCGGGCAAGGCTTAAAGCCGGGGCACAAGTGCGGGCTAGGCTTAAGGCCGGGGCACAAGTGCGGGCTAGGCTTAAGGCCGGGGCACAAGTGCGGGCTAGGTTTAAATCCGGGGCACAAGTGCGGGCTAGGCTTAAGGCCTGGGCACAAGTGCGGGCTAGGCTTAAGGCCTGGGCACAAGTGCAGTGCTGGCTAGGATCAAGGCAGGGGGCACAAGTGCTGGCTAGGCTTAAGGCATGGGCACAAGTGCTGGCTAGGCTTAAGGCATACAGCTAACTCTTTGCACTCTTTGCATAAAGGGTTAGGCACCTAAAGGGGTGAAGAGCTAGCTTTCACCCCTCTACTCTGTACTTGGACATTTAGGACTAGATCCTTTGTTGTACAGTGCGGAGCCTCTCCATAACCCCATGCTCCAAGCGACCAGGCACTTCTTGTCTGTCCTCCGTGAATGGGTAATGCCTTCTTCCGTAATTACAGTCGTGCATGCGCATTCAGACGGGACAAGAGCGAAGAGCGAAGAGCGTAAAGCTGGCCCTACGTGCATAACCAACGTGAAGCTGAAGACAAAAACAAACAAACAAGCATTCAAGGGGCTCAAAAGTGCGGGCTAGGCTTAAGGCCTGGGCACAAGTGCGGGCTAGGCTTAAGGCCTGGGCACAAGTGCGGGCTAGGCTTAAGGCCGGGGCACAAGTGCGGGCTAGGCTTAAGGCCTGGGCACAAGTGCAGTGCTGGCTAGGATCAAGGCAGGGGGCACAAGTGCTGGCTAGGCTTAAGGCATGAGCACAAGTGCGAGCTAGGCTTAAGGCCTGGGCACAAGTGCAAGCTAGGTTTAAGGCCTGGGCACAAGTGCGGGCTAGGCTTAAGGCCTGGGCACAAGTGATGGCTAGGCTTAAGGCATGGGCACAAGTGCAAGTTAGGCTTAAGGCCTGGGCACAAGTGCAAGTTAGGCTTAAGGCCTGGGCACAAGTGCGGGCTAGGCTTAAGGCCTGGGCACAAGTGTGGGCTAGGCTTAAGGCATGGGCACAAGTGCAGTGCTGGCTAGGAGCAAGGCAGGGGGCACAAGTGCTGGCTATGCTTAAGGCATGGGCACAAGTGCGGGCTAGGCTTAAGGCCTGGGCACAAGTGCGGGCTAGGCTTAAGGCCTGGGCACAAGTGCGGGCTAGGCTTAAGGCCTGGGCACAAGTGTGGGCTAGGCTTAAGGCCTGGGCACAAGTGCGGGCTAGGCTTAAGGCCTGGGCACAAGTGCGGGCTAGGCTTAAGGCCTGGGCACAAGTGCGGGCTAGGCTTAAGGTCTGGGCACAAGTGCGGGCTAGGCTTAAGGCCTGGGCACAAGTGCGGGCTAGGCTTAAGGCCTGGGCACAAGTGCGGGCTAGGCTTAAGGCCTGGGCACAAGTGCGGGCTAGGCTTAAGGCCTGGGCACAAGTGCAGGCTAGGCTTAAGGCTTGGGCACAAGTGCAGTGCTGGCTAGGCTTAAGGCCGGGGCACAAGTGAGGGCTAGACTTAAGGCCGGGGCACAAGTGCGGGCTAGACTTAAGGCCGGGGCACAAGTGCGGGCTAGACTTAAGGCAGGGGCACAAGTGCGGGCTAGGCTTAAGGTCGGGGCACAATTGCGGGCTAGGCTTAAGGAAGGGGCACAAGTGCGGGCTAGGCTTAAGGCCGGGGCACAATTGCGGGCTCGGCTTAAGGCCGGGGCACAAGTGCTGGCTAGGCTTAAGGCCTCGGCACAAGTGCGGGCTAGGCTTAAGGCCTGGGCACAAGTGTGGGCTAGGCTTAAGGCTTAGGCACAAGTGCGGGCTAGGCTTAAGGCCTGGGCACAAGTGCGGGCTAGGCTTAAGGCCTGGGCACAAGTGCGGCTAGGCTTAAGGCCTGGGCACAAGTGCTGGCTAGGCTTAAGGTCTGGGTAAAAGTGCAGTGCTGGC
Source organism: Ranitomeya imitator (assembly GCF_032444005.1). Taxonomy (NCBI): domain Eukaryota; kingdom Metazoa; phylum Chordata; class Amphibia; order Anura; family Dendrobatidae; genus Ranitomeya; species Ranitomeya imitator. The sequence continues at coordinate 1,711,592 of NW_027193354.1, forward strand.
TAGGATCAAGGCAGGGGGCACAAGTGCTGGCTAGGCTTAAGGCATGGGCACAAGTGCAAGCTAGGCTTAAGGCCTGGGCACAAGTGCGGGCTAGGCTTAAGGCCTGGGCACAAGTGCGGGCTAGGCTTAAGGCATGGGCACAAGTGCAGTGCTGGCTAGGAGCAAGGCAGGGGGCACAAGTGCTGGCTATGCTTAAGGCATGGGCACAAGTGCGGGCTAGGCTTAAGGCCTGGGCACAAGTGCGGGCTAGGCTTAAGGCCTGGGCAGAAGTGCGGGCTAGGCTTAAAGCCTGGGCACAAGTGCGGGCTAGGCTTAAGGCCTGGGCACATGTGCGGGCTAGGCTTAAGGCCTGGGCACAAGTGCGGGCTAGGCTTAAGGCCTGGGCACAAGTGAGGGCTAGGCTTAAGGCCTGGGCACAAGTGCAGTGCTGGCTAGGATCAAGGCAGGGGGCACAAGTGCTGGCTAGGCTTAAGGCATGGGCACAAGTGCGAGCTAGGCTTAAGGCCTGGGCACAAGTGCGGGCTAGGATTAAGGCCTGGGCACAAGTGCGGGCTAGGCTTAAGGCATGGGCACAAGTGCTGGCCAGGATTAACGCAGGGGGCACAAGTGCGGGCTAGGCTTAAGGCCTGGGCACATTTGCGGGCTAGGCTTAAGGCCTGGGCAAAAGTGCGGGCTAGGCTTAAGGCCTGGGCACAAATGAGGGCTAGGCTTAAGGCCTGGGCAAAAGTGTGGGCTAGGCTTAAGGCCTGGGCACAAGTGCGGGCTAGGCTTAAGGCCTGGGCACAAGTGCGGGCTAGGCTTAAGGCATGGGCACAACTGCGGGCTAGGCTTAAGGCCTGGGCACAAGTGCGGGCTAGGCTTAAGGCCTGGGCACAAGTGCGGGCTAGGCTTAAGGCCTGAGCACAAATGAGGGCTAGGCTTAAGGCCTGGGCAAAAGTGTGGGCTAGGCTTAAGGCCTGGGCATAAGTGCGGGCTAGGCTTAAGGCCTGGGCACAAGTGCGGGCTAGGCTTAAGGCATGGGCACAAGTGCGGGCTAGGCTTAAGGCCTGGGCACAAGTGCGGGCTAGGCTTAAGGCCAGGGCACAAGTGCGGGCTAGGCTTAAGGCCTGAACACAAGTGCGGGCTAGGCTTAAGGCCTGGGCACAAGTGCGAGCTAGGCTTAAGGCCTGGGCACAAGAGCGGGCTAGGCTTAATGCCTGGGCACAAGTGCGGGCTAGGCTTAAGGCCTGGGCACAAGTGCGGGCTAGGCTTAAGGCCTGGGCACAAGTGCGGGCTAGGCTTAAGGCCTGGGCACAAGTGCGGGCTAGGCTTAAGGCCGGGGCACAAGTGCGGGCAAGGCTTAAGACCGGGGCACAAGTGCGGGCTAGGCTTAAGGCCTGGGCACAAGTGCGGGCAAGGCTTAAAGCCGGGGCACAAGTGCGGGCTAGGCTTAAGGCCGGGGCACAAGTGCGGGCTAGGCTTAAGGCCGGGGCACAAGTGCGGGCTAGGTTTAAAGCCGGGGCACAAGTGCGGGCTAGGCTTAAGGCCTGGGCACAAGTGCAGGCTAGGCTTAAGGCCTGGGCACAAGTGCAGTGCTGGCTAGGATCAAGGCAGGGGGCACAAGTGCTGGCTAGGCTTAAGGCATGGGCACAAGTGCTGGCTAGGCTTAAGGCATACAGCTAACTCTTTGCACTCTTTGCATAAAGGGTTAGGCACCTAAAGGGGTGAAGAGCTAGCTTTCACCCCTCTACTCTGTACTTGGACATTTAGGACTAGATCCTTTGTTGTACAGTGCGGAGCCTCTCCATAACCCCATGCTCCAAGCGACCAGGCACTTCTTGTCTGTCCTCCGTGAATGGGTAATGCCTTCTTCCCCAATTACAGTCGTGCATGCGCATTCAGACGGGACAAGAGCGAAGAGCGTAAAGCTGGCCCTACGTGCATAACCAACGTGAAGCTGAAGACAAAAACAAACAAACAAGCATTCAAGGGGCTCAAAAGTGCGGGCTAGGCTTAAGGCCTGGGCACAAGTGCGGGCTAGGCTTAAGGCCTGGGCACAAGTGCGGGCTAGGCTTAAGGCCGGGGCACAAGTGCGGGCTAGGCTTAAGGCCTGGGCACAAGTGCAGTGCTGGCTAGGATCAAGGCAGGGGGCACAAGTGCTGGCTAGGCTTAAGGCATGAGCACAAGTGCGAGCTAGGCTTAAGGCCGGGGCAAAAGTACGGGCTAGGCTTAAGGCCAGGGCACAAGTGCGGGCTAGGCTTAAGGCCGGGGCACAAGTGCGGGCTAGGCTTAAGGCCTGGGCACAAGTGCGGGCTAAGCTTAAGGCCGGGGCAAAAGTGCGGGCTAGGCTTAAGGCCTGGGCACAAGTGCGGGCTAAGCTTAAGGCCTGGGCACAAGTGCTGGCTAGGCTTAAGGCCTGGGCACAAGTACGGGCTAGGCTTAAGGCCAGGGCACAAGTGCGGGCTAGGCTTAAGGCCGGGGCACAAGTGCGGGCTAGGCTTAAGGCCTGGGCACAAGTGCGGGCTAAGCTTAAGGCCGGGGCAAAAGTGCGGGCTAGGCTTAAGGCCTGGGCACAAGTGCGGGCTAAGCTTAAGGCCTGGGCACAAGTGCGGGCTAGGTTTAAGGCCTGGGCACAAGTACGGGCTAGGCTTAAAGCCTGGGCACAAGTGCGGGCTAGGCTTAAGGCCTGGGCACAAGTGCGGGATAGGCTTAAGGCCTGGGCACAAGTGCGGGCTAGGCTTAAAGCCTGGGCACAAGTGTGGGCTAGGCTTAAGGCCTGGGCACAAGTGTGGGCTAGGCTTAAGGCCTGGGCACAAGTGTGGGCTAGGCTTAAGGCATGGGCACAAGTGCAGTGCTGGCTAGGAGCAAGGCAGGGGGCACAAGTGCTGGCTATGCTTAAGGCATGGGCACAAGTGCGGGCTAGGCTTAAGGCCTGGGCACAAGTGCGGGCTAGGCTTAAGGCCTGGGCACAAGTGCGGGCTAGGCTTAAGGCCTGGGCACAAGTGTGGGCTAGGCTTAAGGCCTGGGCACAAGTGCGGGCTAGGCTTAAGGCCTGGGCACAAGTGCGGGCTAGGCTTAAGGCCTGGGCACAAGTGCGGGCTAGGCTTAAGGCCTGGGCACAAGTGCGGGCTAGGCTTAAGGTCTGGGCACAAGTGCGGGCTAGGCTTAAGGCCTGGGCACAAGTGCGGGCTAGGCTTAAGGCCTGGGCACAAGTGCGGGCTAGGCTTAAGGCCTGGGCACAAGTGCGGGCTAGGCTTAAGGCCTGGGCACAAGTGCAGGCTAGGCTTAAGGCTTGGGCACAAGTGCAGTGCTGGCTAGGCTTAAGGCCGGGGCACAAGTGAGGGCTAGACTTAAGGCCGGGGCACAAGTGCGGGCTAGACTTAAGGCCGGGGCACAAGTGCGGGCTAGACTTAAGGCAGGGGCACAAGTGCGGGCTAGGCTTAAGGCCGGGGCACAATTGCGGGCTAGGCTTAAGGCCGGGGCACAAGTGCGGGCTAGGCTTAAGGCCGGGGCACAATTGCGGGCTAGGCTTAAGGCCGGGGCACAAGTGCGGGCTAGGCTTAAGGCCTGGGCACAAGTGCGGGCTAGGCTTAAGGCCTGGGCACAAGTGTGGGCTAGGCTTAAGGCTTAGGCACAAGTGCGGGCTAGGCTTAAGGCCTGGGCACAAGTGCGGGCTAGGCTTAAGGCCTGGGCACAAGTGCGGCTAGGCTTAAGGCCTGGGCACAAGTGCTGGCTAGGCTTAAGGTCTGGGTAAAAGTGCAGTGCTGGCTAGGATCAAGGCAGGGGGCACAAGTGCTGGCTAGGCTTAAGGCATGGGCACAAGTGCAAGCTAGGCTTAAGGCCTGGGCACAAGTGCGGGCTAGGCTTAAGGCCTGGGCACAAGTGCGGGCTAGGCTTAAGGCATGGGCACAAGTGCAGTGCTGGCTAGGAGCAAGGCAGGGGGCACAAGTGCTGGCTATGCTTAAGGCATGGGCACAAGTGCGGGCTAGGCTTAAGGCCTGGGCACAAGTGCGGGCTAGGCTTAAGGCCTGGGCAGAAGTGCGGGCTAGGCTTAAAGCCTGGGCACAAGTGCGGGCTAGGCTTAAGGCCTGGGCACAAGTGCGGGCTAGGCTTAAGGCCTGGGCACAAGTGCGGGCTAGGCTTAAGGCCTGGGCACAAGTGAGGGCTAGGCTTAAGGCCTGGGCACAAGTGCAGTGCTGGCTAGGATCAAGGCAGGGGGCACAAGTGCTGGCTAGGCTTAAGGCATGGGCACAAGTGCGAGCTAGGCTTAAGGCCTGGGCACAAGTGCGGGCTAGGCTTAAGGCCTGGGCACAAGTGCGGGCTAGGCTTAAGGCATGGGCACAAGTGCTGGCCAGGATTAACGCAGGGGGCACAAGTGCGGGCTAGGCTTAAGGCCTGGGCACATTTGCGGGCTAGGCTTAAGGCCTGGGCAAAAGTGCGGGCTAGGCTTAAGGCCTGGGCACAAATGAGGGCTAGGCTTAAGGCCTGGGCAAAAGTGTGGGCTAGGCTTAAGGCCTGGGCACAAGTGCGGGCTAGGCTTAAGGCCTGGGCACAAGTGCGGGCTAGGCTTAAGGCATGGGCACAACTGCGGGCTAGGCTTAAGGCCTGGGCACAAGTGCGGGCTAGGCTTAAGGCCTGGGCACAAGTGCGGGCTAGGCTTAAGGCCTGGGCACAAATGAGGGCTAGGCTTAAGGCCTGGGCAAAAGTGTGGGCTAGGCTTAAGGCCTGGGCATAAGTGCGGGCTAGGCTTAAGGCCTGGGCACAAGTGCGGGCTAGGCTTAAGGCATGGGCACAAGTGCGGGCTAGGCTTAAGGCCTGGGCACAAGTGCGGGCTAGGCTTAAGGCCGGGGCACAAGTGCGGGCTAGGCTTAAGGCCTGAACACAAGTGCGGGCTAGGCTTAAGGCCTGGGCACAAGTGCGAGCTAGGCTTAAGGCCTGGGCACAAGAGCGGGCTAGGCTTAATGCCTGGGCACAAGTGCGGGCTAGGCTTAAGGCCTGGGCACAAGTGCGGGCTAGGCTTAAGGCCTGGGCACAAGTGCGGGCTAGGCTTAAGGCCTGGGCACAAGTGCGGGCTAGGCTTAAGGCCGGGGCACAAGTGCGGGCAAGGCTTAAGGCCGGGGCACAAGTGCGGGCTAGGCTTAAGGCCTGGGCACAAGTGCGGGCAAGGCTTAAAGCCGGGGCACAAGTGCGGGCTAGGCTTAAGGCCGGGGCACAAGTGCGGGCTAGGCTTAAGGCCGGGGCACAAGTGCGGGCTAGGCTTAAGGCCGGGGCACAAGTGCGGGCTAGGTTTAAAGCCGGGGCACAAGTGCGGGCTAGGCTTAAGGCCTGGGCACAAGTGCAGGCTAGGCTTAAGGCCTGGGCACAAGTGCAGTGCTGGCTAGGATCAAGGCAGGGGGCACAAGTGCTGGCTAGGCTTAAGGCATGGGCACAAGTGCTGGCTAGGCTTAAGGCATACAGCTAACTCTTTGCACTCTTTGCATAAAGGGTTAGGCACCTAAAGGGGTGAAGAGCTAGCTTTCACCCCTCTACTCTGTACTTGGACATTTAGGACTAGATCCTTTGTTGTACAGTGCGGAGCCTCTCCATAACCCCATGCTCCAAGCGACCAGGCACTTCTTGTCTGTCCTCCGTGAATGGGTAATGCCTTCTTCCCCAATTACAGTCGTGCATGCGCATTCAGACGGGACAAGAGCGAAGAGCGTAAAGCTGGCCCTACGTGCATAACCAACGTGAAGCTGAAGACAAAAACAAACAAACAAGCATTCAAGGGGCTCAAAAGTGAGGGCTAGGCATAAGGCCTGGGCACAAGTGCGGGCTAGGCTTAAGGCCTGGGCACAAGTGCGGGCTAGGCTTAAGGCCGGGGCACAAGTGCGGGCTAGGCTTAAGGCCTGGGCACAAGTGCAGTGCTGGCTAGGATCAAGGCAGGGGGCACAAGTGCTGGCTAGGCTTAAGGCATGAGCACAAGTGCGAGCTAGGCTTAAGGCCTGGGCACAAGTGCGGGCTAGACTTAAGGCCTAGGCACAAGTGCGGGCTAGGCTTAAGGCCTAGGCACAAGTGCGGGCTAGGCTTAAGGCTTGGGCACAAGTGCAGTGCTGGCTAGGATCAAGGCAGGGGGTACAATTGCTGGCTAGGCTTAAGGCCGGGGCACAAGTGCTGGCTAGGCTTAAGGCCGGGGCACAAGTGCGGGCTAGGCTTAAGGCCTGGGCACAAGTGCGGGCTAGGCTTAACGCCTGGGCACAAGTGCGGGCTAGGCTTAAGGCCGGGGCACAAGTGCGGGCTAGGCTTAAGGCCGGGGCACAAATGCGGGCTAGGCTTAAGGCCGGGGCACAAGTGCGGGCTAGGCTTAAGGCCGGGGCACAAGTGCGGGCAAGGCTTAAGGCCGGGGCACAAGTGCGGGCTAGGCTTAAGGACGGGGCACAAGTGCAGGCTAGGCTTAAGGACGGGGCACAAGTGCGGCCTAGGCTTAAGGCCGGGGCACAAGTGCGGGATAGGCTTAAGGCCGGGGCACAAATGCGGGCTAGGCTTAAGGCCGGGGCACAAGTGCGGGATAGGCTTAAGGCCGGGGCACAAGTGCGGGCTAGGCTTAAGGCCGGGGCACAAGTGCGGGCTGGGCTTAAGGCCGGGGCACAAGTGCGAGCTAGGCTTAAGGCCTGGGCACAAGTGCGGGCTAGGCTTAAGGCCTGGGCACAAGTGCGGGCTAGGCTTAAGGCCTGGGCACAAGTGCGGGCTAGGCTTAAGGCCTGGGCACAAGTGCGGGCTATGCTTAAGGCTTGGGCACAAGTGCAGTGATGGCTAGGATCAAGGCAGGGGGCACAAGTGCTGGCTAGGCTTAAGGCCTGGGCACAAGTACGGGCTAGGCTTAAGGCCGGGGCACAAGTGCGGGCTAGGCTTAAGGCCAGGGCACAAGTGCGGGCTAGGCTTAAGACCGGGGCACAAGTGCGGGCTAGGCTTAAGGCCTGGGCACAAGTGCGGGCTAAGCTTAAGGCCGGGGCAAAAGTGTGGGCTAGGCTTAAGGCCTGGGCACAAGTGCGGGCTAAGCTTAAGGCCTGGGCACAAGTGCGGGCTAGGTTTAAGGCCTGGGCACAAGTACGGGCTAGGCTTAAAGCCTGGGCACAAGTGCGGGCTAGGCTTAAGGCCTGGGCACAAGTGCGGGATAGGCTTAAGGCCTGGGCACAAGTGCGGGCTAGGCTTAAGGCCTGGGCACAAGTGTGGGCTAGGCTTAAGGCCTGGGCACAAGTGTGGGCTAGGCTTAAGGCCTGGACACAAGTGCGGGCTAGGCTTAAGGCCTGGGCACAAGTGCAGGCTATGCTTAAGGCCTGGGCACAAGTGCGGGCTAGGCTTAAGGCCTGGGCACAAGTGCGGGCTAGGCTTAAGGCCTGGGCACAAGTGCGGGCTGGGCTTAAGGCCGGGGCACAAGTGTGGGCTGGGCTTAAGGCCGGGGCACAAGTGCGGGCTGGGCTTAAGGCCTGGGCACAAGTGCTGGCTAGGCTTAAGGTCTTGGTAAAAGTGCAGTGCTGGCTAGGATCAAGGCAGGGGGCACAAGTGCTGGCTAGGCTTAAGGCATGGGCACAAGTGCAAGCTAGGCTTAAGGCCTGGGCACAAGTGCGGGCTAGGCTTAAGGCCTGGGCACAAGTGCGGGCTAGGCTTAAGGCATGGGCACAAGTGCAGTGCTGGCTAGGAGCAAGGCAGGGGGCACAAGTGCTGGCTATGCTTAAGGCATGGGCACAAGTGCGGGCTAGGCTTAAGGCCTGGGCACAAGTGCGGGCTAGGCTTAAGGCCTGGGCACAAGTGCGGGCTAGGCTTAAAGCCTGGGCACAAGTGCGGGCTAGGCTTAAGGCCTGGGCACATGTGCGGGCTAGGCTTAAGGCCTGGGCACAAGTGCGGGCTAGGCTTAAGGCCTGGGCACAAGTGAGGGCTAGGCTTAAGGCCTGGGCACAAGTGCAGTGCTGGCTAGGATCAAGGCAGGGGGCACAAGTGCTGGCTAGGCTTAAGGCATGGGCACAAGTGCGAGCTAGGCTTAAGGCCTGGGCACAAGTGCGGGCTAGGCTTAAGGCCTGGGCACAAGTGCGGGCTAGGCTTAAGGCATGGGCACAAGTGCTGGCCAGGATTAACGCAGGGGGCACAAGTGCGGGCTAGGCTTAAGGCCTGGGCACATTTGCGGGCTAGGCTTAAGGCCTGGGCAAAATGCGGGCTAGGCTTAAGGCCTGGGCACAAATGAGGGCTAGGCTTAAGGCCTGGGCAAAAGTGTGGGCTAGGCTTAAGGCCTGGGCACAAGTGCGGGCTAGGCTTAAGGCCTGGGCACAAGTGCGGGCTAGGCTTAAGGCATGGGCACAACTGCGGGCTAGGCTTAAGGCCTGGGCACAAGTGCGGGCTAGGCTTAAGGCCTGGGCACAAATGAGGGCTAGGCTTAAGGCCTGGGCAAAAGTGTGGGCTAGGCTTAAGGCCTGGGCATAAGTGCGGGCTAGGCTTAAGGCCTGGGCACAAGTGCGGGCTAGGCTTAAGGCATGGGCACAAGTGCGGGCTAGGCTTAAGGCCTGGGCACAAGTGCGGGCTAGGCTTAAGGCCGGGGCACAAGTGCGGGCTAGGCTTAAGGCCTGAACACAAGTGCGGGCTAGGCTTAAGGCCTGGGCACAAGTGCGAGCTAGGCTTAAGGCCTGGGCACAAGAGCGGGCTAGGCTTAATGCCTGGGCACAAATGCGGGCTAGGCTTAAGGCCTGGGCACAAGTGCGGGCTAGGCTTAAGGCCTGGGCACAAGTGCGAGCTAGG